>NW_028321888.1:305454-458181 GCF_036245765.1 Copidosoma floridanum
GCATCAATATATATATATCCTCCCTCACGAAGCTCTTCAATGATTGATATAATTTCATTGTCATGACTTATATTTCCTGCCGACTTTTCAGCTAGTAATAAGCGTACGCGATCTTTTAACTCATTAGGATCATCCCAGTGTGTATAATCTACTTGTTGCATTATTCGAACAGTTTTATAATGAGGTAGCAGCGATCCACCTTTTTTACGAACCGTGAGATCGAACATTGGAGCAATCATTTTAATAAACTTATTACTATTATGGGTTCGTATAGCTCAATTTTTTTAAACCCTTTTCTGTGAACATTTAAAATTTTTAATAATACGTAGTATTTTTCAAAATCCTTTTGTGTCAACATAGATTCATTAGGATGCTTTTTGATGAGTAGCTCCATTAATCCCGGAGTCATTGGATACTTTAAATCATCTATTGTTATATGATTATTTTCAAATTCTATTCGCGAATCGCCAAGTTTGTACAACTTATTTTCTTTCCGTACTCCATACTTTAAATCTAATAAATCTTTCTGATTCTGATCAAGTATTTGTAAATAAAAATTATTTGATAAATTTTTACTGATTTGAACAGAATCATGAGATTGATGTTGAATAGTATTATTTAAATCAGTATCATCATCATCATCATCATCACTTTCACTAATGGCAGACTCGAATGTTAAATCATGATCACTGAATTTTTCTCTGTTTTTTTTTTTTTTTGTTGATTCACTGCATCAACTTTATTTCTTTCTTCATCGTTTTTATTTTAAAAATAATTGTGAGTGACAGAATTATTTTTGTGTTTTTTTGTTTCGGCGACAATTTCCACTAAAGGGTCTGTTATTGGTTTGAAAGTTTTACCAAGTACTTTTTCAGCCTCATTTTTTCCAAACTTTAACAGTCTGTACTTTTCTTGAACCGTGTCTCGCGCCTTCACTAACTGGCGTAGAACGTCTTTCTCTTGTTGATACATGATGATGATCCAATGTCTTGCAATACACTGTAACGATTGCGCTAGGTATGTCTTAAATGTATGGCGAAATTATCAAAGCCTTTTCTGTAGCGACCATTATTTATTTGCCTATCCTTCTTTATAACGACGAATCCATGTTTATTATCATTCCAGCAATTAAAGCATAAATTTTTAAATTGAATGTATGGCATGTCTGAATTTACATGATCATCATACACATGTTTCAATTTCAATTAACTTCATCTTGATGAAATAAGATTAGAAAATTGACATTATCTCTTACAAGATGCTTTGGTACTTGAGCATATGACTGGCAAAGATAGAAACAGTCTACATTTTTGTGTCTACCCATGCAGAAAAAAGCCTTTACATTATCTTGTTTTTCACAAGCTATATCATCAAAAATCATTATAGAATTTGGTAAAGCATCATCTGGTGAGACTACGGTTTCGTGCTCGTTGAAAGGTAAGTATTTCACACCTTCTATAGGCTCCAATAGTTCTTTTAAAAACTTGTATTTTGGTTGATGTAGAGATTTTGAATACACGTACACATTTTCGAACTCAACTTCATTGGGATGCACGATTAGAGCTAATAAGCTATTAGTTTTACCGCAAGTAGATGGACCGCAAAATACTGCGCGAATACTGTCAGGGAGTAGTTCGCCATGTCGATTTGAACGCTTTTCTTGTTTTAAAATGGCGTCAAAATTAGGAACTTGTAATTTTATGGATTGCTCTTTAAACTCTATGTCTATACTGTATGGATAATCAGTTCAAACTAATCTTTTAATGAAATAGTACAATGCTTATATAGTTTGAGCTCACTATTTGTCAGTGAATTTCTCTACTATAAATATATTATTCATTTTCTCGAACGCTTAGTCATAATCCAACCTCTAAAGACTAATCATTATCATCATCATCATGCGTCGTAAGAGAGGACACGGTCTTGTAAATAAAGTCATAAATTCTTTACCAGTAGAGCTTCATTTGCCTGGCTATCAGTACTGCGGTCCAGGTACTAAGCTCGCTAAGCGTCTTGCTAGAGGCGATCCAGGGGTAAATCCGCTGGACGCAGCGTGCAAAAAGCATGATATAGCTTACTCAAAAAATCGACAAGATTTGAAAGCCAGACACGAAGCAGATACAATTTTAGCTAAGAAGGCTTGGCAAAGAGTTAAAGCTTTAGATTCAAGTATTGGTGAAAGAGCAGCAACTGCCCTAGTGACTGGCGCTATGAAGGTTAAAAGTAAATTTGGTATGGGGTTGGAGCAAGAGAAAAAACAGAGTATTAAAAAAAGGAAAAGAAGGATCGGTAGGTCAAAGAAAAAACAATGTAGTGCTTTAAGCGCAGTTATTAAGGCTGCCTCGCAAGACATGAATACGAAAAGCAAAAGTGCTCGAGATGTCATTAGTAGTGCTTTGAAAGGTGCTCGTAGTGCGGTAAAAAAGTTATACCTTTGATTCCCTTGTTTGCTGGTTTGAGTGCAACCGGTGCTATAGCCAATGGAATAGCTGGAATTATGAAGAGCATAAATGCTGCTAAGTCAGCCAAAAAGTAGCTAGCAGAAAGTCAGAGACATAATCAAACCATAGAAGCTATCTCACTTGGAAAAGGTCTTTATCTGAAACCGCATAAAACTGGATTAGGAGTCTATTTAAAGCCTTACGCTGGAAAAGGTTTAAAAAAAAAAAAAAAACTTAAAAAAAAAATTCAAAGAAACAAAATTACCTGATCGAGCTCTGACCAACATAGATTTGATGAAATATTCTAAAATCTTAAAAATTCCTCATTTTCGTGGAGTATTCATGAGAAACAGTTTACCTGCTGATGGTCCATGGTTTTGTGAAACACCTATAGTAAATCTTGATGATAAGAATGGACCTGGAACTCACTGGGTGGCTTATCGAAAAAGTGGTAATAATGTTGTATACTTTGACAGTTTTGAAAATCTGCAGCCACCTACTGACTTAATGTTGTATCTAGAAGTTAGTAAAGTGAAATAAAATCGTAAGCGATATCAAGAATTTAACTCCTACAACTGCAGTCATTTGTGCTTAAAGTTTCTTTTAAAACAAATATAACTTTCTTACATGGGGAGAAACCTTTAATTACACTTCAACAATCATGGAAGAAACATTAACACTTAGCCTTTCTGGTACTTCTTCTGTTTTATAAGCACAGTATTTTCCGCCGATTGAATTATCACCAAAACACAACTACGTTCTTGGCTTAGTAGAACTTTTCTCATTCAACTCCATCCCAAATATTGATGAAAAATGTAATAAATTTTATGTCGGCAATCAAGTTATTGTATTACAAACAGGCAGTTATGAGATTGAAGATATTAGATCATTTTTAATTGAGGTATTACAACCTCGCAACATAACTCTCGATAGCAAGCCAAACAATAATACGCTTCGAAATGTTATTAAGTGCAGTCATACTATTGATTTTAGACCTAAAGATTCTATAGGCCGTCTACTCAGAGAGTTCTAAAACATAATACCACTCATATTTCAGACTTACCTGTAGCTATTCTAAAAATAAACGCATTAAGAGTTGAATGTAACATCACGAGTAGAGCTTACATAAACAACCACAAAGTATACACGATTCATGAATTTTTTCCCGCTGTACCACCCGGATATAAGATTGCTGAAGTTCCATCACAAATAATTTATTTACCAATCATTGGACGTATCATTGATCATATAAAACTACGCATTGTAGATCAGGATGGTGATTTAGTGAATTTTCGTGGAGAAGTCATAACTATAAGATTGCACACAAAACCCTCTCCATAATGGGTATCATTCACAATCAGACAAATCATATAGGCAGCTCAATATGCACTCCAGCACTCAGTCAACAACGAGCTCTCAAAGCGTTGAGACGTCAGAGAAAAAAGTCCTTCAAAGCATCGAGTCATCCAAGAAAACGATGAACACATCAAAACGTTCAGTTTATAAAAAGTCTCGGTCTAAAAATAAAAAGCCTTGGTGGAAACTAAATTGGATACTTTTTTGTTGTATACAAAATGGACGAGATTCTAAGTATTCAATCTCCAGTCGCATTTGACGAATATATTGCGCACTATGAGATTCATGCTCATCAGCCGTATGCATCATCAACATATGGCAATAGTGATGAAATTCGCATTTCAATTTAACATTAAGACTTGTGCCTTTTACTATCCAAAAGTTCTTTACATGTTTACGGAAAATTGGTCAAAGCAGATAAAAATACTGCAGTAACAAACACCGCATTGATAAATAACGCCATCTGTCACTTATTTGAAGAAATACGATATGAGATAAATGCTATAGAAGTAGATAAGTCCAAAAATGTTGGGCTAACAACCCTGATGAAAAATTATCCTGATCAAAACAAATCTATAATAAATGCTGGTTGGCTTGGCGTTGGAGAAGAAGAAGATGATAGTCTTACTAATAATAACGGCTACTTTGATATTATACTTTCACTCAATATGATTTTAGGTTTTGCTGAAGACTATCGCAAGATAGTTGTTAATGTAAAACATGAGCTCATACTTACAAGATCAAGAAATGATATAAATGCTGTGTTGCAAACTCCACTTAATGTTGCTGATCTGGCCGCCGCAGCAACTTGGGAAGACTTTAAAATAGTAATATTGAAGCTTGAATGGCTTATGCCCTATGTGGTAATGTCAGATTCTCATAAACTTCGTTTATTAAATTATCTGCAAAAAGATAAGTTTGTATCTATGAGTTTTCGAACTTGGGAATTATATGAGTATCCCCTCTTACCTAGCACATCAAAACACGTTTGGACAGTTAAACATCTAATCAGTTGGAAAAGCCACGTTATGTTATTTTAGCCTTTCAAACAAACCGAAAAAATCAGAAAAATGTAAGCGCTAGTATGTTTGATCACTGCAATATAAGAAATGTGAAACTCTATTTAAATTCACAATATTATCCTTATGGTGATCTTAATCTCGATATAACACGTAATCAGTATGCATTGCTATATAATACGTATGATAATTTTTAAAATTCATATTATGGCAAAAAAAAGACCTTCATTAGGCAAACATCACTTTCTTAATCGGATACCTTTAATCGTCCTTGATTGTTCCAAACAAAACGAGACATTAAAAAATGCTCCAGTCGATGTGAGGCTAGAATTTGAGTCGCATAACAATTTTCCTGCCAATACATCAGCTTATTGCTTAATTTTACATGATCGTATCGTTCAGTATAGTCCAATGAGTGGGGATGTCAAGAAACTCATGTGAAGTTATATAAACCCGATTCATGGGCTCTACGAGCATCAGTTTATTCTCAGCCATCATGGATAAAGGCCGGAGTAACAGCTGGAGTAAAGAAAAAGCAGAAAATAAACGACGCCAAGAAGAGTGGGAAAAATTTATGAAGAGAAACGAGGAGAAGAAGAAAGATGTAAAGATTGAAAAAACAAAATCTGTGGGAAAATCGAAAGATGAAGACTGTGTAATTGTTTAAAAAATCAATTTGTTTAATAAGACTTCAATTAATATATCGCATAAACCGAGTACAAGCAATTTTACTACTAATGTTAAGTATCAAAAACTCTTAACTAAGGACGATGATGATAAAAACAAGAAATCTTGGCTGAAAAACTTCGTTGATAAGTATTTAACCAACAAAGGATTTTGTCCTAGAAATGAAGGTTATGAAATGATAAAAAACAAAACTATTATCATAATAGCGAAGAAAATGGAGTATTTTGTGGACATGCAAGGTTTCAAGAAACCAGGTAATGATTACGTGCTCAAGGAATTGGCTATCCTTCCGCTCAGTCCCACCAATGCAGAAGTACAAGTATTTTTTTTTAAAGCACCCTTCAGCTGGCGAAAATTGCCACCAAAATATAAACATAAAAATTTATACCTTGAACTTTACTATCATGGACTAAGCTGGGACTCGGGAAAAATTGAGTACACGGAGATAGGGAATATTTTACAAGAGAATCTTGAAAATGCTACTAAGATATTCGTGATTAGAGACCTGAAACAAAAGTGGCTTGAAAGATTTGGCTTTAAAGTCACTGATATGACAGACTATCCACCGTTTAAACTCCCAAGATTAGTTACTACTTGTGCTCATCACAATGGAGCCTACAAATCCATTTGTGCTCTTCATAATGTCAAACGAATGAAAAAGTTTTATTTTAATATGGAATGGGTTGATGTTGATGACGACGACGACGATAGTCATAAGAATCTGTAAAAATGTATTGTACTTAGAGAATAAGATGTTTAACAAATCATTTTGCAAATCTGAGCATTTTGCAAGTCTAGTTTTGTAAATATAAATTTTTTTAATTTAAAATAAACAGATTAACCAAAATAAACAATAAAAATGTTAAACAATTATTTTCTTACCCCTTCACGTCCTACATCATCGTGCAACGCACTCACTTACAAAAAAAAATACATATACCTAACGCGTGCACAATCTGCACAAGATATTCAAACAGCGCGCGCAATCTCAAGCAGCGCTGTAGGCGAAAAATGCGCATCGCAGCGCACGCAAACTCAAGCCTGACAGACCCACGCGCCCATTGGCTGCAAGGGGAGCCCAACTCATCGACGAAGAGGGGCTGCCGCGGGGAGGGGCACGCCACGAGAGGGGGCCACCGCCATAAGGAGGGGCACGCCGCGAGAGGGGGCCACCGCCATAAGGAGGGAAACACCGC
This sequence comes from Copidosoma floridanum, assembly GCF_036245765.1. Classification (NCBI taxonomy): domain Eukaryota; kingdom Metazoa; phylum Arthropoda; class Insecta; order Hymenoptera; family Encyrtidae; genus Copidosoma; species Copidosoma floridanum. Next base: position 312,154 of record NW_028321888.1, read on the forward strand.
GAGAGGTGCTACCAAGGGGAGGGGGGGCTGTGCTGGAATCGCCATAGCTTATCTACTAGAGTCCATGTCTACTAACTCATGGTCCTCCACGAGGCGAGTTCGTAGTTTTTATATTTAATCTCGAATGGTTAACCGGGTAATAGGAGCCCGCCTCTACTATCATACGGTCTTCCACGAGTGTGGTTTATTTTTTGCTTCAGACACCTCATGCTGGTTTTTTGCATGTATAACGTTAACATTCAAAATAATAAAAGTAAGTTTGTTTAGGAATTATTAGTTTTCTGGCCCTTTTTTCTTTCCAATGCGGATATAATTTCTAGGGCTTTCACCATTACTCATTACTATATTAGTAGCCTCTAGACCTCCCAGAATTAAATAACAAACTTGTTTTCTGCGTAAACTCTAGTGCACTTACCACTACTCGTGACGTTAGTGGCAGCTTCTAGATTAGTGGCTAACTAAAAACATAACTTGCATCCTGCGTAAACTCTAAGGCATGCAACACTACTCGGAACGTCAATGGCAACCTTTTAATCATGAAACGAGACACCTTCTGTTTTCTACTTCAGGACATATCACCACTGCAGGTAATAGTGGCAACTTCTAGGCGCGTCACGAGTAAGTGCATCGCGGTTCAGCATAGTAGCCGCTCCAAATGGCGCAAAACTCGATCCCTTGCTCGATAGTATTCGTACCCCTTTCGCTCTGGTCAACAAAAGTAATTACAACTTCTAGTTCAGGTACCTTGCCACATACTCTTAACAGTTCCTCAGACTCACGTCCCACCTACACGCTCTGCGTATATTTCGGGTTATTAGGGTAAGCTTAGACCCAAATAATACGTTTCATCAAAGTAACAGTAGCTTCGTTAAACAATGAATTGTTAAATTTTTGCAGAATTTTTTCTCAAACAGTCATATTATACTCTAACCTGCATTTAAATTTTTTTTAGATATTTTTGACGCCAATAATACGAATAGTGTCGTAAAGTTATAAAAGCTAGTGTGTGTGCATTAGATTTCTATGATGATTCTTAATAAGAATAAAAGATTTTACCATATTGGTACAAAACTTTTGCTACAGAAATTTCAAAATATAGATAAAAAAACTTTTGCTTCTTCACCTTTAACAAATCATTCACTACTGAATTATTTTAAAAGAGGGTCCTTTAAATTTCAATAATGGTTGCACGAAAATAAAAAGACAGCTCCAAGAGTGCTCAAATCGATGCTGCAGTTTAATATCTTGGAAATTTTCTAAAATGTAGCTGAAATTGTAGAAATTTTGGAAAACTAAAATATTCATCTACATGAGGAACATGTTTTAAATGTTTCTTATCTTGTATAACGCTAAATTTTCATAAGCTGTCTTAAGGATTCTCGTGTACAACTATATTTTTTGTCACAAATAATATAGTGCTTTGATTATTCAATAAATTGATTATCTTTCACTATTTGACCATGCAATAAATGGAGCTGGGTAACTAAAATATAAACTACGTATCTAACGATTAAAATTATTGTATTCAATAACCATTATCGTATAAAAGGATGAATGTGTTAATTTATTTGTTCTCAAGGTCATTAATGTTTAAAATGTAAATCGCTTATTACTAGTCTCACTAATATATTAAGCAAAGTCGCTAAAACCGTTGTAATCGCTAACCATGAAAACTACTGAACCGATTTTGCTGAAATTTCGCATACCAATTTTTGACACTTCCTAGATAGTTTTAGTATGGTTTTTGTCTTGAAAAGTTAAATAACAATAGCAATGAATAAGCTCATGGTTTTGCAAAAATACGCCAGCTTTTCACTTTAGTTCAGTAAGATCCGCTAGGTGGCGTCGACATAAAATCGAAGTTACCTGCAACAGAATTAAATAAGTGTGGTTATAATAGGCCGGAGCGTCGCAGAAATTTCTGCAATCGTTAACTGGTAGTTCATCAAGCTGCATCGAGAATGTAGATGATAGTCGTGCAGCTGGGTATCCCGGTTACCACCCAAACGGAAATTGTAAGTAGGCGATCAGTAGGGCCAACTTAGGCTGCCTCTCTTGCCAACTGAGGTCCTACGTTGGCAGCGTCAGGTGGCGTTTGGTAGGCCCTAAGTAGGCTGCCTCCATTGACGTAATATAACCACCTTTCAATCGATATATAGATATGTACATAAAAGAATACACATTGTATTATAATTGAACAAAGGTCATGCTTCATTTCAAACGAATCATATTTAATTTCTTTAGGAAAGTTTTTCATCACGGCATTGTTGATCACGTGTAGTTACAAAAATATAACCCTAAGATAAATAGAAATTTTACATAAATGAAGATAGAAATGTCACCTTAAAAATATCTCTCATTCACAATTGATATCAAGTTTACAATATGAACATATGATTCGTGAGTTAATTCTGAGAAACTATTAAATAATCACTAAAAAATTAATACAAATTACATGCTCACACTGCAGTTTGCTTTTTTTTCATACAAAAACATATTGATTCAATTAAATGATAGATAAACTTGATTTGACGGTGGACATCTAAATGACAGTGTACAAGCTGTTAAATGTTAAATTTCATAATCTTAGTACGGTTTTTAAATAGTTTTTATTGAAATTTTTTGAAGCACTAATTATTGTTTCTAATTCAGTACTTGAGAAACTTTGTTTAGTTGACAACAAATTTAATGTCGATTAATTTTGTCAGTCTCATATATGTATAAGAATACTTATTAATCATTTGCATAGGACCCAATGAAAGACACTTGTAACTTGTGTACCTGTGTGTAATTTGACGCTACAGTTTACACTGCAATTGTAGCTGATTTAACTGTATATACTATTCAAGAAGACATATAAAGGTAGGTTATGTAGGCTGCCTAATGAGTACTTCACACACGCCCCCTGACGCGCCTACTTGTGCCCTCAGTAGGCTGCCTAAGTAGGGCCTCATGAACTAGAGAGGCAACCGAATTTCATTTCTGTTCGGGCGATGACGCTTTTCTCCAATGGGCAAGTGATCTAGGTCTACTTTCACTCTGAACCTTCAGGATTTACGAGTGCCACCTATAAAAAATTTATTTTAACCAATGACGTCTCCGGCAGAATACCAGGAGACGTGTCTAGCCAAAGCACATGCTGCTCTAACACTTCAGAGTTATGTGGATGTCCCACAATCTGGCCTGGTGCCGTCAGATGATTTTTTTACTACAAATGTAAGCCAGGGAAGACAGCCCTGAAGAGTACGGGCAGCCACAACGGCCAACTTCTTAGTGGTCACTTTAATGATATACCTACAGAGAAGGTATTCTCCACCCACTTTTCCGACTAACAATGAGCGGTTGGTTATCCGTTAAACGACCTATAGACGACATATATTTTGGTCAGCGGCCTATCTCCCTCATGTACGGTTTCCATACACAGACTTCGAGGGTAAGAGTCAAGCTACCAACAGCTGGCTCTCCATCATCAAGAATAATAATAAGGAATAACTAGAAATTTTACCACTGGCCTTTTTCAGGGCCAATATAAGTATTCATGTTCATTACTTAACCTTCAATCTCATCGGTTTTTTTAAGGGCCACCTAAGTTTAAACTACCTTGCCAACAAATACATTTTTACTGCCATTTCGGGAAACATTATTCGTCGACTAAAAGACTACGTAAAGCCGGCCACTATTAAACCAAGTCAGTCATTCACTGACAGACGTCACGAGCAGAGTTGATCGTCGCAAGGTTGGGAACCCAGTGACCGACGACCCGATATTACCCTCTCGACTCTAAGCATTCAACCAGGAATCACCGATCCTCTCCAAGGTCTGCACTGGGCGAACCTAACAGCTATGAAGGAAAAAAAAACTTGAGCCAACGGGAGTCTCCAACGGGCAAGCATTACGAACTAATCTCTAATCTCTCCACCTTAGATCATCAAAACAAGTGAGTCTGCAAAAAAAGGTGCTTCAGACACCAATGTCGTCGACGTTATACCAAAAGACGTCAAGAAAGAGCACTACAAATAGCCCCAAATCTCCGGACTTTATAATTTTTCTCCCGATCAGTCTGGGTCTTCAACAGCAGGCTAGAGAAGATCACCCTAAGGTATGCAGGCAGTCACAATTACTGTAAACTTTAGTCAAGAAAGAGTTTACTTAAGAAGCTCACCGATCTTTTTTAGGGCAATCGGACGTCGAACTACCTTGCCAACAAATATATTAGAACTTAACAAAGTTGACAGAAAATAGTCTTTAGGGGTCACAGTCACAAGAGGGTGAATTGGACGGAAAACTTCAAATGTATCTAATGAATACAATTGTAGGCGTCAAGAAACTGACGCAGAAAATTTATTGAGATTGGAACAGCAGCCTCAAAATCGACAAATTAAGAATCCATTACGTGAGAGATCAGCTTTTCATTTTACCCTCACAGTAATCTCTTAAATCTTGCAAGATCTAAATTCAGGTTTTCAAATAAAAAGAAACTATATTTGTATTTTTGTGGCAATAAAAAATGTAGAGATTAAGCTCTAGGACTTTGTTGCTCTGGTAATAAAGTTGTGAGATAAGAGAAAAAAATTTTTGTAAATATATATTTTTGGGAGTTTAAAATCTCAACATCTTTAAAAAATAGCCCTTTTCGTAAATTACATAAGAAAAACTGCAAATCAACCACTCCTTATGGCCAACGATTACTTTATGGCATAAGAAACGGATGGTACTTTTCAGTATAATTAAATTTTTTTGAATTTTTACAGCTTATTATTTGACCAAAAAAAACTGTATGGATTGCGAACAAATGTTTTTAGTAAGAATATTTTTGTTTCGAGAAGTGTTAGGAATAAATGTGAAATTTCTAACTAAAAATGTTTCACATTAGATGTCAACACACTACGGTGTTTTATTTAGTAAGTCTCGGGTGAAGCTGAGACGGGGGCCGCTAGTTAGTAATAAAGCTAGGTAGGGTCCTTTGTGAAACGAGGTGTCTACTCATAAAATAGGGTGATTCTTATCTTATTTTGTAAATTTTTCTAAAAATGCTGTTACAAAAGTTTTTAAGTTATGAAATTAATAATGTTCATGTTTCAAACATTTTTAGATTGTAATAACATTTCATCTAATTAACATTTTAACAGTTTCTATGAGCGTACTTTTTCTGTTAGACTTCCTTGAAAATCGCAATATAGTTTTTATAATTGTTGTTAGTTTAAGATGTCATCGATAAAAAATATCGACAGTATTTTACAATATTACAAATACACCTGTTGTTAAGGTTGTACCGGGGTGTCCATATTCACTTATGGCCCTGATAGCCACAAATCAGTACTAGGGATACTCTGACCGGGACTGTGTTTCCCGGGCACCTACGGAGATACACTCGCGTTACAACGCGGACAGCGAGTCCGCTTTTCCTCGTTCACGTCTGCTTGCTGGGGGGCCAGCTCAGCTCTGGCTCAGCTCAGGACGCTCGCGCGTTGGTGTTTACGCGTGAGCTCGCGGAGGCGGCAGGCCGATGCTTGGCTTACAGCTCCCCTCTGAAAGCCAAGATTGCTATATAAAACCTGTAAAGGAAGAGTAGCTGGAAGGGCTTCGTGCAAGGAAAGGCTCACGCAAAGCAAAACAAACATTCAATGATCGAAAGAACGGAAACTATATTGACTGCACTAGTACAAAAGCATACGCGCGTGTGTGTGTGTGTGTATTTCGCTCGATCGCATTGAGGGCAAAGCCTGTACGGTCGAGGAAGGCTTTCCTCTCGGGGCCGACGGCCTGCGATAATTCGACCAGGCACAGAGAGAGATTACGCAGCTATTATGATTCTCGCGCACGCACTGTGCTTACCTGGCTTTTCGCAGCCTCTTATTTGCACTTGCTTGCCTAGCAGTTGGCCTCTCAGCTGGAATGCTCGACCTGGTGTCTAGCCGGTAAGTCTTCTCGTCGTAGGTACGTGGCTGCAGGAGCGGGCGAGGCGATGGCGAGGTTGTCCTCTCGTGGCTTGACAAACGTAGCGGGCGAGAGACGCACACGTGGTTACCCTACCTATACCTAATCTCTTCTCCCCTAATGGCCAAGAGCACCCCTCGCTAATACTCATATCAAGACGCTTGTCTCTCCTTTCTCTCTCTCTTTAGCACGCATTATCACGCTCCCTTCCCCTCTCGCTCTCTCTCTGGCCTTTCTTCCTCGCGCAGTCTAGATGAGTGTAAACGGCGTTTGAGTATTAACCGCCCGTTACACCCCTGCTCCAGAAGATTCGTAACCCTGCAGGTGCAAAAGAGAATCCGTAGTTGAAAACATGAAAATTCTACTAAATTTTTTATTATAGATGAAGAAACACTTATAAACTCCAGATAATATTCACACTTCTTTTAAATAAAAAAATCAATCAAATCAGCAGAATCGAGTTTTTTGGGACAGACTCATTTTTTTTTAAGTGTACATAATAAGCGATGTATCTACCAAATATATTATACCTATTCATAGATTTTTAGATTACGTAAAATTGCTTGTAACGTGCTTTACTGAGATGTCCCCTTTTATTTGTTGTGCTCAAATATTGACGTACAAAACTCAATACATTTTTTAACAATAAATTTCATTTGTTGATTTTATAGGGCGAATAAAATAAATTTTACAAGATGATGGTAATGTTTCTTGACTTATTTTCAATAGACAACATTTTGCCAACAATGGTTAGGCATTATCAGGTAGAACTAAAAATAACGTTTTAACAAATTAGCCGTACATCTCTGACCCATAGAAGAAATATAAGAAAATATAAAAAAGTTGTCCTATGTAACCACTTTTCATACCTATGATTGTATGGATGAGGTTGAAATAGACTTGTTGTTGCTACAGCAAATCAGTGTTAGCACCTAATTCTAAACGGACAAGGCATGTATAAACTGTTTAATAAAACAACATAGTCTATCAATGTATCTACATACGTAAGTTTTAAGTTTTCTTTTGAATTGAAACTTCAGATGATTATGAGTTGTGTTGAATAACTCAAAAATCAGACACAAGTCAAAGCAGAAAAAATAAGTCTAATTTTAATAACAATAATAATTGTCAATAACAATAAATAATATTCAATTGAAACAATATTTAAATGTTTATTTCCTAAATGAACAATAATGTCGATTAAGGCGTATACAACTTACAATAACAATTAAATATAAATCTTGAGCGCTTGGAGCTAACTGACTAGAATACGTGTACAAAGCGAGGCAAGAGTGGTGATGACGATCTAGCTGCGTTCTGTCGTAATGACTCGTGGGAGTTAAGAATCACACCAGCGGTAAAGTTTGTGTGAGTTAATTACAGCAAATTATATCTCCTTTCTTCAAGAGGATTCGCGAAGAACAGGTTAATAAGAGATCATTCAACTCTTTTGGAAAATATTCAAGTTTTCTTTTTCTTACCAGTATCTATTTCTTAAATAGATTCTTATAGTTTTTTCAATTTTCTAAATGGACCTATCCAAGATGGATTTAACTTCTTTTTATTTATCTTATGACCACTCTGGATATAAGATAAGTTAATTTCTTGATATTCTTTTTTTCCGTATTTGTCATCATACTATTTGTTTTACGTACATGATATTGGAGCATTTTTTTGTGCCACAGATCTATAAAAGTCCAGATTATTATAAACGCTTTTGTTTTTTTTTTTCCTCAAAACTATTAAGTTATCCTCTCCTGTTAACAAAAAATTAAGTAAAAAAACGTCGAGCTATGTTAGCGTTGTTATACTTACAAATACATTATTGTGCAATAATTAACCAAGGTTTACTTTTATTTTCACATACTCTACAACATATTCTATTTACCAAAGTTTGGTTGGTTCTTTCATTCTATCCATTAAAAAATGGATAGTCTACTAATGAAAAATTAAATGAATTTATTTTCATTCAAATATCTTTTTAATTCTGTGAAGCTTATCCCCGGATATTGATTCGTTAAAACAGTATCTATGGTGCCTATGGTTTTCACTTTTTTTACAAGATTGATGAAATTTTATGCTACTTGCGTTTTTAGTGAGGCAATGAATAAGTATCGAGTTAATTAATCTACCGTTAATTTTTTTTGGGGATCTGTTTCCACTGAAACTTCCAATCGTATCTAGCGATACTATTTCCAACGGTTTTGATGCTAGACCTAACTGTGATTATGGAGTTTTAAGGTTACCGAATCTCGTTTTGTTTTTGATACATATCTTGCAGGTCATGCAAAGAACTTGTACATAATTATGCATATTTTTAAAGTAAAAGGTAGGTGTAATAGTGAATGACATTTGTTGGACACCAATAGGACCTTGCGATTCATGCAGTTATTTAACTACGGTTGTACCAAATTTTTCCGTTAAATATATGTTCTCTTTCTCATTTAAGATTTGATATATAATATTATCTTTCATGGTTTGATAATTATCACAAATTAAATCTTTTTAATAACTCAGAATATTTTTGAATGTTACAAAATTTACTGTCTTTATTTTTTATTCGTTACCGTTGTTTTTTTCAAATAAGACTGGATTTCTTGAAAAGCTGATTATACATAAAATCAGTAATTGGGCGTCACTTTTTCGTCTCTATTTTTCCACTCACTGTTTTTTTGGCTCTATTTTTCCGGATAAAAATTGTCTGGCCAACCGGTCTTCTGGTTTCAAATTTTCCGGGTGACCATTTTTCCGAATAGTCAAATATTAACGGTAACCTTTTTTTGTTACTGTAGCAACCACTTTTTTATTGTTTTAATCGAGCTGTCTTAAAATTGTTTGTTAGTAAATTTTTTGTAAATCAATTGTTTGTACTTGAATGTACACTATGTAAAATGAGTGCCAAAGTTGTGAGTAACAAATTAATTATCGACGGATTTCTTTATTACTATTCTAAGTATGCCAGCACGAGTCAGCAGTGGGAATGATAACCCGAACCACCGCCTTCTCAGATACTTCGAACTCAATTAAGTGGCCTTTCTGGAAATTTGTTTATTATACATGGAATTTTGGGATGTGGTTACTACTTAATTGTACACAACACAGGTGTTCTATGTCAACTTATTTTCTGATAGCCGTGAGAAGAGAACACAGATGAAAGCTACTCTTAAACCCAACGTCTTTTATAATGACTTCAATGCTTTACTTAAACCCTATCAACGCATCCTAGACAAGAAAAAGTTCCTAATTTTCGACTCAGGCTTACCCAGAGAAAAGGAAAACGAAGGGAGAGTGATAGTTTTCGGCACTCAGAGAAATCTGCAGATGCTCAATAAAAGCACAGTCCTGTTTTTGGATGGAAGTTTTAAGGTTAAGTCGGACATAATTTATGTGTCTGCATGCTTATTCCCGTACAATTGTACGCTATTGCAGATCGCATCAACTATATTCACCCAAGTATTTACAACTTTTGGAACTCACGGAGGGTGAAGAAATGTCGGCAATTTCTAAGAAATAGTTTCTTTTCCGCTTGTGTTTGCTTTACTGTTATCGAAAGAACAGGTATAGTATGAGGCTGTGTTACAAGCAGAGCGAGAAGCGGCAAGATCTTACGGAATTAAGAACTTCAGGCCAGAAAAAATCCTGACTGTTTTCGATAAATGAATAATTAATGCTTGCGAAGAGATGTTTCCGCGAGGGCTGAAAAATTCAACTGAGTAGACTCCAAACATAGTACTATGACACACGTGTTAAAACTGTTCAAAAACAAACGCATATGCTAGTAGCTTTGGCATTTTTTTCAGTAAACACTATTTCACGGGTCTATAATCTACTAATGATAATGTGAGCTGTTTGGTAAAGGTCGTTGATTATTTTGGAGGCATATTACGTGTCCACATCCTGACCTGTACTCTACCGTTACTGAATTCCAGAAGGAGAAGGCGCATACAGAAAATGTAGTAGCAGAACTGAACGACAGAATAAGGATAAAAAAACCAAAGTTTACGTTTCTGTTTTAGCTTCAAATTAAAAAAAAACAACATTTCGTTCGCAGGTTAACTCTGCACCCCAAAAAAGTGGATAGAGATTTGAAAACGGCTCCATCACGTGGTTAAAACATATGAAGACCATTCGAAAGATGAAACTAAAATCGACTACTTATCTTATATTGCACAATGTATATGATTGACATTTAACAAATAGATCGCAGACGTCAAACATCATTAAAAATTTTAATCAGATTCTATTTTGATTTTTTTTAAAATTTTGCCGAAAAAGAGTGAAATCAGAAGGGCACCGGAAAAATGACTATTTACAAAATCGAATTTGAATTGTGAAATATAATTTGAAATATCTTAAAATTCTGTAACTTTACAATTTTTAATATTAAAATTTCAAAAAGGTTTATGATCCATACATATTGAAAACTTTTAACTTATTAAATAATATAGCCAATATGAAATAGCCTATTTTACTGCTTAACATTTAATGTGTATTGCTACTTTTAATTTTTGAGATGTAGTGAATTTCCGCGAAAAATAATAAGCCAGCTAGATAGTTCTAAACAAGCATCTAAGTAAATGTATCTTGACTTATACGAATCGAATATTGCTTAAATTCCTGCACTTACTACAATATCTTTAATTCTATGAAGCAGTTGTCTTTTGAGAACAGTAATGTTGTTTTATTCACGATAGGCAATACACAATCATAATTTTTATTCTCTTCCGTTTTGAAAACTAGAGCAACTGGCGAGGCAAATGGACGATACGCCTGGCATTTAATATTTTTTTTATACAGGTTTATATTGTTAACTTGTGTGGAACAAAGAATTTATATAGTTTTTTTTTTAATGTATTAGTTTTCGGTCGATTTTATTGTTGCTTCAAAACTTTTGACCGTACCAATATCAAATTTTTTGTTGGGTAAATATTGAATCATGTTTTGTCAAAAAATCATTTAAATTATTCTTTTCACCTTTATTTTCAAGCAATACTTTTGCACACTCATTGACTTTTATATTTAAATTTTCAGTAGCCAAATTCAACCTGTAAACGATTTCTAAATTTTCATTTAGACATGAACGAAGCTCTGCAATATAATCCAAGCCGATCATCAAGCTATCATCAAATGAATCACTTTTAATAATTACGAATAAAAATTATTTTCGTATAATAAGAACCGTTTAATCTATCACTACTATTCCATCCACATCTACTTGCTCATTCAATGTTTGTTTCGTTTTGATCCCTTTTATTTTGTTCGTTAATTGAAATTCCTTGTACGGGTAGAAAGTTCAGTACTTATATGACCATAATGATCAATTATATTTTTTTTTCTTTTGGATAGAGAGCACCTAGAACTGTGAAATAGATAAGCAATATTGGGTTATTGTCTATTAATTGCTGATATATTATTATAAATAAAGAGACGCTTAAAAAACCGCTTTTCCCTAAGGGGGTGGGGACTGAAGCGGGTTATTCGTTTGGGCAAAGCAGGTAAGCACTTCGATGAAGGAAAATATATTTTGTTTAATTAATTAATTGGTAATTTAAGTCCAATTTAATCACCATAACAGTTTAAGAGATTTTCTTATAAAAATGTAGCAATGTTAAGATCTAACTGATTATTGAATGGGTAACTTGATAACTTTAAAACAGTAAACAATATTTTAAAAAACTTTAAAGCAAATGTACCATTTATGACATGAATCGCTCTGTTTGCTACTCACATTTACTCACAGTTTTAAAAAAATAAAAAAAAATAAGCAACAAATAAAATAAGTGTAAGTCAGATACCTGCTAGATAACCCGCTTTTCCCAAGCACACATTTTTTTATTAAGTAATGCTAACCTCAAAAAATTCAAAACAAAACGCCAATACTTTTGGCTTGATTTTAACTTCAATGGGCTGAAATTGATAGAAAATTATCATTAATGTAAATGTTTAACGTTTAAGCACTGACGAGTTAAACACAGTTAAATTAGCCGTAATGCAGTGAGCAGACGTTCTCATGCACGGTTAGTACAACTCACTTCAACACATTGTCTTATGGGAGCCCCTGCATACACACTCGCCACCCCATGGAAAAACGGCCAAACTCTCTTAAGGTCATGGCCATGGCAAGTGATGTCATGGCCCATTTTTTTTTTATCTAACAAATTAAACATTCTAGCCACCAGACATGTAGGCGTACATGTGAGCTAATTTTTACGATGATAACATAAAAGGCATGCAGTTGTATTGGCGAACATTGCAGTTGTATAGGTAAACATTGTAGTATTGAACTAAACTGTGTTTGTATTCAGGAAAAAAAAAATATTACGAAAATAAATACCACAGATACTTGACTCATTATTCGTTGATAATCCAGAATAAGTGTCACATGTCACGTTACCTTATGCCTTGACATGTTGAATACTGTACCAAAAATCTAAGAAAACATAAACCTATCTTTGAAGCCTACTATATTCAGTAACTGGTGTACCCTTTTACAATCCAAGGATTTATTTTAAAGATCTAATGGTTTACCAAATGATTTGTCTTCCGAAAAAAAACTGGTGAAAACGTTTGAATCAAAACACATTTGCCATGGCTTCTTTATCTGTATGTAACGTCAGCAGCCAAGTATTTAAAATATTTAAATTGGTTGACACACCCACTCCTCTGCACTGTCTTCGTTCTCTACTACTCTTATCCAACCGCACAAACAGCACCAAAAGGGAAAGGCATTTGGTATTTTCTTACCACCTTCAAGAAGAAACTATTTAAAAGGAGTCACACCGACATGCAGTGCAGCTAGTATACCATTATTGCTCTTGATAAGAATTTCCAGAGGGAAACCAGACGCTGCAAACACGCCAACTTATGAACAGTTTCCATAGTATAACAAACACCAGATATTATTTTTAGTCAAATGAAAATGAAGCCACCTATCTTATCAGTTATTAAAGCCATCTTTACTCCCGCACTTGAACTTATCAGCCTCTCTTTCCACCTTCCCTCCCACTCTCGATATTTATAATGGTACGTTAAAGACATAATTTATAAATAATAATTAGCAATATAAAAGTATTTATTGGTAGCATTTATTTACACTTAGGTGAATAAGTCAGCAAGAATAAACGCAATTGTCATAGTGTTTATTTTGTTTGCACTTCAATAACAATTTTCCTAATATTATTGACGAAGCTCACGTACTGCTGATAAGTGCAACTAATTCCTTCAACGAAATTAATATCATAAGCGCTGCATCAATACTAATTTTATTATCCTCATTATTATTATTTTACTATTATTATTATAATTATGATTATTATTTTATTATAATTATTATTATTGTAATTATTATTGCTATTACTATTATTATTACCATTCCTACAACTATTATTGTTGCTAAAATTGTGATTACTTCAATTATTATTATTATTATTATTATTATTATTATTATTATTATTATTATTATTTCCACTACAACCGTTAGTATTACTATCATCGTTACTGGTAATATCGCTACCATTTCTTTTTTTTATTATTAATGAATTGTGCTCGCTCTTTCATTAACAACTAGCAATATTTTAGCAATAATGTAAGGTGTAAGAAATACCAGCTGTAAAGAAAAACGGAAGGAAAAATATGACATTGTCTCGCCTTTTTTTAGTTCCGTGTGCCTGGAAGAGGATTTCCTAAAATTTGCAATCCATCTCGTGTTAAACCCGAGTAGCGATCCCAAATCGTGCAAGGGTGTGAGCTAGATAACACGCTTCCCCATTTGATGATCGCTTTACCGAGTCAGCACTCGAGACCTTTTCTCAACATCCTAATTCTGCATGTACGTAAGAACGGCACCCCCAAATTGACCTGTGGGAAACCGTAAATTAAGTCCGGAGCATCCTATACTAGCCAGTCTCAATCATAATCTTAATCAATCTCACCATCCTCGGATTTTTTTGGTCAAGGTTTTTTGCTTGACTCGTTTTGATCAAGTTTTCTGTACTGCTACTCTTCATTGGTGGCTTTCTTCTAATTTCATCATCGATCCCCTTAGTCAAGGTTCTCTGGCTTTCATACGTCACTCAATTTATAATTACAAGTCAATTCGGGTTGCTATCAATAATTGGTAACCAATAAGCAGTAAGTAAAAATGAAAACCAAGGAAATCTTTTTAACTTCCTGCTACGTGCCTATTCTTACGAGTAGCCTATCCGAATTAACCTTTGCACCGTCTTGCGAGAGTGGCTGGCGTGAGGTTAAACCTCCCTTACGTACCTTATCGCCCCTCATCGCAGCCTACTTTCGTCTATCCAACCGCTACACGAGAGACTTTAGTAAAAAGGAATCCCGAGCAATAAGTAAAAGCCTAGCTTAAAACATTACAGCGTACTCCGGCGTAACATGTGACTAATTTTCTTAGCTTATATTTTGGAAATTTTTTGTTGCGTAAGCTATGGATCTTTCTGGGCCATCTATATATTTATGCGATAATATCGTGGGTTATCTGTAATCAGATGCGTCATAAGCCACTAGAACCTTCTTTTCCGGGTATAAATTACTAATGTACGCAGCAAAATCAATTGATTTTTTACCCATCGAAAAGGTTTTATTTAATATGGACTTATAAAAATATGTAAGAAGTATAATTGATTATATCAATTGTGCGTGTTTAATCTTGGATAGTGGTTGCAGAACTCTCTCAAATCGTCTTAGTTAGATCACTTCTCAGCAAGACGATGCCTTTACACCAATACTTATTATGCTTTTATAAAGCAAAGACAATATGGGTTTCCACGTATACAGCTTAATTTTTGGCGCGCAATATATTAACGAATACAGAAAAGTATACAGCACAAAATCATAAAAATAAAATATTATTAAACACTCTGGGGTTAAATCACCTAAAGAATTCGATATCACTAAGTTATGTTGTTTACTTTAAACAAAAAAAAAAAAATACTTAACTTTAGTAGAACATACATCTTTTTTGTATTATTTCACACTCTATCAAAATTATAAGTTAACATAGTTTTGCTACCGGTCGTACACAAGTTGACGAAGCGGTCTTGACCTTAGCAACTGACACCAAGCCGTCTTTATCAGATATAACTTGAATAATATGTGCGAATTCCCATTAACATAGAGGTAAATTTTAACTTTTTGATTAAAACTTGTCAACTTCAAATAAGTCTGTTGTTTCATAACAATATCAACGTTATTTCGAGGTATTTTAGTAGTCAAGACTCTACAAGTACAAAAATTGTTCGTATTTCACCCACATTGAGTTGTCATTTAGAAATATAGAGTACGCTTCGACTCGCACTTTATTTCATCGTATCAACTTTGAAAAATGCCCTGAAGCGAGCACTTCGCACCAATTAACATCGTCATGGAGGGAGGACTATTACTGCGATACTACATCACAAATGATGTATAACGCTTTTTACTCCTGCTTTCCACATTCCGTCAAAATAAGGAGCAAAAGATGAATTTAAAACCCCTAAAGAAATTTTAAAGAGAATTTTCCCTTCACATAAACGTCTTTGAGCGTTTAACGAATATCTCAAGTCAGTTTTCATTCAATGCCTTCGTTCAATATTGAGTGTACTGTATGTTTATGAAACAGGCATTAGATAAGCAATTGGTAGATTCAAGTTAAAAATCAGAATATGTAAAAAGTAATGAAAAACTTTAAGCTTCGCAACAAGTGATAAGAAAAACTTTAATTGAAGTAATAAGTCTGAACACAAGCATGGCAATGAGTTACACCAGTACTGCAGAGAACCCCGCACCAACTTAATGGAGTTGTGGGTGCCAATAAAATGGTCTGTAATTTAAATATGTTATAGATTATGACTTTCTAAATCAAAGTTTTCACAGGCACAAGTCTCGAAAATAGACAGTTTTTAAGAAAATAATTATTTAAGTCACCGATTTTGGTGGAGGTTGCTTTGACTGGCAACGAAGTTAACAGATGTATGCAGTGCATTCGATTTACAGACTGATGATAGTAAAGAGTTACGTCTTGTGCACCTACCATACATTACTATCATAAAGCGCATCGCAGCATTAGTCTATGGTGAAAAAGTTTTTCTGTGATTTATTAACTGCTAATAATTATAATAAAGCTTAATTTTTACTGGGCGTTCGATAGTTGCGGTGGTCTATATTATTTTTGTCTTATAGAGTAAACCAATAGAGTCTAGTATAAAAAAGTGCTCATTATAATTGAGCGATAAATAATTGTTTCTGTTATTTTACAACTATAAATATCAGCCAAAAAGTACGCTATCAAGTTGATTATTATACTTTTAAATCGTCACAATCATTTTTTTACAAATACGTAAGCTGTCCCTGACTTTTGGCATTCTTTAACAATTGTTATCAAAACTTTTTGAGCAAACTCAACTTTGCAATTGATTAAGATTACATCAGTCAGTTACTAATAATGGTGAGTTTTCTCACTTTATGTCCAAATTACGTTATTTTCGCACTTGCTTACAGGTGAAGTAAGCTTGTATCTTGTCTCCACCCCAACTTCCTCGTCCAGTTTCCAAAACTTGCTACTTGTGGATCCTTCATTATCCTGAACCTTTTCTTGTGGCAATGATTACTGATTCCTCACGGTGTACATCATATCACATTTAAAACAGTTTCAAGTTTTTTAATACGTTTCTATTAGCGTAAGCATCAATTACATCATTAGTATAATATTTTCATTATAATAGTCGGATCGGAAATAAAAGAGATATCACGTGACGTAGACAAAACAAACTATTTTTCTGCCATTTTTGTAGCCTGACTTTAGGTCAGTCGTTAAGACATACTTTTATCCAGACATTCAGCCAGACAGTAGGCAAGGCAAATACACAGATGTTTGATAAGACATTGAGCCAGACATTTAGCCAGACATTAAGCAAGATATTTAGTCAGACTTTCAGCTAGACATTTTGCAAGGCATTTAGTCAGTTGTTCAGCCAGACATTCAAGTAGACATTTAGCGAACGTTTAACCAGACAATTAGCCAGACATCCACCATGATATTTAGCCCGGAAATCAGCCAGACATTTAGTCAGACATTGAGCGATACTTTCAGCCAGACGTTGAACCATATTTTAAGCCAAACATTCTGCCAGACTTTCAGCCAGACATTAAGCTGCACAGAGGAAACAATCATGAAGCAAACGCATGGTGGCGATAGAAATGCCCCCTTCCTTTTTTTGACCCAATACAATTGGCTCATGACGTATATATGGAGAATCACGTCAACTGTCCCAGCGCCGCGGTGGACGGCCCGCGCGGTCGTCAAACACGACGTTTTTAACTCGTCGTTTCAGTGTCAAAACTTTGATAAAAAAATAATCTAAAAACATATTCTTACGTATTTTTTTCTCAGCTTTTCAGTGGTGGCATCAGTTTTTCGAAAATTTGCTCCCATAACCTCGAAAAATGCACTTGTTTGAAAAACACGTTTTATCTCCATGATCTTCAACTTTTGGAATTTTTTTGACAGTCTAGATCGAAAGATGAGACATTTTTACGTAGATATCGACAATAAAAAAAAAAAGGTTTTTCGTTTTTATAACGTATTTAAACGACGAACGAGACGATGGGAGCCATGGCGGCCGGGCCATGCGCGGCAGGAGCGCGCCATCTGCTACCGTCTCTCTGACTGGATGTAAACAAATACACCTAACCGTGACAGTTTGCACTTCGCAACAAGTTTCGATTGATTAATTAAATTTTAGTATTTATTATTTTCATGACTTGAGGTTGTGCTATCGTAAGTCGAAGTTTGCGTAGGTTTTACTGCAAAGAAACGAAGGTTTTTTTAGTAGCAAATCTGACTACGAAGAAACTTCCTTGAGATTAAAAGACGAAATTTACAGTGCGAAACTGATTCCAGGGACACTGAATTATGATGCATCCATCCCCATTAAGGATAATAAATTAATGTTGAAGAAAACTTCTTTGAGTAACCAGTATGAAATTTTTCCGAAACTGAAAGAACGTAAAACAAGTGTCACTTCGATTACCATGCCTAAAAAGAAAAAAAGAACGAAGTAGAACAAATTTGTTTTTATTTTGTGCTTTATTTATGTAAATATCTAATATTTAATCAATATAAATCATTATTTATTTCTTTATTATAAAATTGTTGTATATATGAATAAATTTTATCAGAACATTTATTATTTATCCATTGTAAGCCCCGGTTAACTAATTGTTGTTTACATCGCCACTACAACATTATATATTATATAGCCAAACAGACTCACCGTAGCAGACGACACACGGCGGACGCGCTGCTGCCGCGCATGGCCCGGCCGCTGCGGCTCGCATCGTCTCGTTCGTCGTTTAAATACGTTATAAAAACGAAAAACCCCTCTTTTTTTATTGTCGATATCTACGTAAAATGTCTCATCTTTCGATCTAGACTATCAAAAAAATTCCAAAAGTTGAAGATCATGGAGATAAAACGTGTTTTTAAAACAAGTGCCTTTTTCGAGGTTATGAGAGCAAATTTTCGAAAAACTGATGCCACCACTGGAAAGCTGAGAAAAGAATACGTATGAATATGTTTTTAGATTATTTTTTTATCAAAGTTTTGACACCGAAACGACGAGTTGAAAACGTCGTGTTTGACGACCGCGCGGGCCGTCCACCGCGGCGCTGGGACAGTTGACGTGATTCTCCCCATATGCTCTCAACGCACGTTAGTCTATAGCCCACAAGCATAAGTGATGGCCATTCAGCAAACGCAAGAAGATCACTGTTTTTTTCCATCGCGCCTATGCGTTTTCTAGAGAGAGGGGATACCGTAGTACTATAGTAGTATATACACACTTTTACTAACTGATGAAGGACGGTATCCTCTCTCTCCTGAAAATGGGTGGGCACGATGGAAAAAAGCTACTGGCCTTCTTGCGTTTGCTCCATGGCTAGCACTTATGCTTGTGGGCTATAGACTCGCATGCGTTGAAAGCGTAACCGTCATGAGCCAAGTGCATAGGGTCAAAAAAGAAGGGGTATTCCCATCACCGCTATGCGTTTGCTTCATGATTTATCCCTCCGTGTAGCCTTATAGTCAGACGGTAAGCCAGTCATTTACTTAACATTAAGCCACACTTTGAGCTAAATATTTTGCAAGGCATGGAGCCAGTCGCTTAGCCAGACACTGAACTAAACATTTAGACAGACGTTTAGCCAGACACTTGGCCAGACATTCAATCCAGCAATCAGCCGGACATTTAATCAGACATTGAGCGATACTTTCAGCCAGATATTTAGCCATACTTTAAGCCAGACGTTTAGCCAGACATTAAGCTAGGCTTAAAGACAGACGGATAGTCAGTCATTTACTCAAACATTGAGCCATACTTTCAGCCAGACCTTTTTCAAGGCATTTCGCCAGACGTTCAGTCAGACATAGAGCAATACTTCCAGCCAGACATTCAGCCACACTTTCAGCAAGACGTTTAACGAGACATACAGCCAGATATCCAGCCAGACAATTTGATAGGCGTTAAGCCGGACGTCAAATTTAGCAAGACATTTAACCAGATATTTAACCTTACGTTAAGCCGGACATGAGGCTAGGCATATTGACAGAAGCTTAGCAACACGTTTAGCTAAACATAAAGCCATACATTTCATTCAGTCACTCTGCAAGACATTAAGCCTTACATTCAGCCAGACATTTAGCCATACATTCAGCCAGATATTAAGCTAGACTTTGAGGTATTCTTTTAGCCAGATATTGAGCCATACTTTCAGCCAGACTTTTAGTCAGAGATATGCCTATACTTTTAGTCAGATATTGTTCCAGAAACTTTTCAATACTTTCAGCTATTAATTTAGCCAGGCTGTCAGACTTAACTTATTGTCTGGTTATCACAAAATTGTTCAATCTAAGTATGAAAAAGTTTTTATCTATTTAATATCTTTATTACTTGACTTGGAGTTAAAATTTTTATTAAATATTTTTTAAATTATTTATTTATTTGAATAAACATTTCAAATTGTAATAAATTTCATAAGAGTAAGTTTCTTTTATATTTCCCATTAAAACACAATGTATGTGTAAGATGACTGCAATAAGAAAGTCCAAGTAAAACGGATAGCACGTATTTACCATTTTTTTCAATGCTTAAACGATAATTTTCTTTATAATTCACTATTACGCCTTTTTTTTCTAAGAGTATTTTTTCAGATTACGTAATGTTAAATGTCTTACAAAATGTCTCACTAAATGTCTGGCTGAAAGTCTGGCTAAATCTCTGGCTTAGAGTATAGCTTACGGTATGGCTTGATGTCTAGCTGAAAGTCTAGCTTAATATCTTGCTTAATATCTGGCTCAATGTCTAGCTGAAAGTATCACTTAATTTCTGGCTAAACGACTGACTAAATGTCTTGCAAAATGTCTGGCTAAACGTCTCGCAAAATGTCTGGCTGAATGTCTGGCAAAGTGTTTGGCTAAGCATCTCGCTAAAAGTCTTGAGGAGTGTATGGCTGTCGGTTTGGCTAAACGACATGCTTAAGGTCTGGAATAATGTCTCGCTGGAAATCTGGCGAAACGTCTGGCTAAACGTCTTGTTAAACGTCTGTGTGTATGCCTAGCCTACTGTCTGGCTGAATGTCTGGATAAAAGTATAACTCAACGACTGACTTAAAGTCTGGTTGAAAGAATGGCAGAAAAATAAATTATTTTGTTCAACGTCACATTAAACTATCTTTTATTTTCCAACTAGATGTTATATTAATAAAATTATTATACTAATGATGTAATTGGTGCTTACGCTAATACAAACGTCTTCAAAAACTTGACACTGCTTCAGATACGATATGATGTACACCAGGAAGAATAAATATATTGGCAAAGAGTACAAATCGCTCGTGTTTTTCTATACTTCAATTAGCAATATTTACATGTTCCTTACCTTTAAAAAGGTCACAAGGATACTTTTGGTGCATCAGGATTGCAATTAATATCAACTTTTACGTTCGACATATTATTGTAAGGTTTGCGCGAATAATGACTGATTAGTTTGAACGACAAGGTAACAAATAAATACAGTGTTACTATAAAATATGGTTTAATACATTTTACTGCTTACTTCCAGCTTTTGAAAAAATGATTTTTTCCGTCAACTACCAAATGAAAGAAAACTGAAGCTAGTAGTGAAAAAATAAAATTGCAAATAAACTATTAAAGAACAAAAATGTAATCATTGCCACAAGAAAAGGTTCAGGATAATGGAGGATCAACAAGTAGCAAGTTTTTAAGACTGGACGAGGAAGTCAGGGTGGAGACAAGATCCTAGCTTACTGCACCTGTAAGCAAGAGAGCAAATAACATAAGTGGGACATAAAGTGAGAAAACTTACTATTATTAGTAAATGACTGATGTAATCTTAATCGGTTGCAAAGTAGATGTTGATAAAAAAATTTTGATATTAATCGTGAAAGAATAGCAAAAGTCGGGTACAGCTTATGTATTTGTAAAAAAATAATTCTGACGATTTAAAATTATAATAATCAACCTGATAGCGTACTTTTTGGCTGATATTTATAGTTGTAAAATAACAGAAACAATTATTTATCACTCAATTATGATGAGCACTTTTTTATACTAGACGCTATCGATTTACTCTAGAAGACAAAAATAATATAGATTACCGCAACTATCGAACGCCCAGTAAAAATTAAGATTTATTATTAGCAGTTAATAAATCACAGATAAACTTTTCCATCATAGAATAATGCTGCGATGCCCTTTATGATAGTAATGAATGGTAAGCGCACTAGAAATAACCCTTTACTATAATTAGTCTGTAAATCGAATGCACTATATACATTTGTTGACTAAACTGCGTCGCCAGTCAAACCAACTTCCACTAAAATCGACGACTTGAAGTATTAAGTATTATTTTACTTAGATAGTCATAATCTATAACATATTGAAATTACAGACCATTTTATTAGGACCCACAATCCCATGGGGTTGGTGCGGGGTCCTTTATTTTAGTAGTAATCATTCGAGAAGCATTCGCAAAGCTAGTTGCACGTAGACTGAACTAATAATATCGATAAGCAGCCTTGCAGGGCGGATAAGCAAAGATAAAATGTTTATATTAATTGTATAAGTAATTTGCGTAATAATATTCTGCTAAAGCCGATGGTATAATGTAATGTGGAAGTCAAACATAGAGGTAGAATAACAGAGAATAGTTTATTTCCACAAAGGAACGTTATCATCAAGCAAATGGAAACTGAAAATTATTGGAGCTAAGCAAGAATGCTTTTTTCCGTATTATCAATCGCACGGGAATTTAGCCTTGAAATGAAAATGTAACTATAAGTATAATAAACTTCAATCTGTTAGCAAAGGCTTTGAATATTTAATTATAATCAAAACAAGATTAAATCAAACACTATGTACAATTAAAATTAGTTCAATGAACACCTTTTATACATAGTCAAACTATCAGAGTACATATCGGACGGAATACCGCGATGCTTAAGGAAATATTTAAGGTATGCAAGTAGGGCAGTAATAAATTAACTTTGAATGAGTTTCAAATGTATTTTTCTAATAGCAAGACAAACAAATAAGGAAATTCAAACTTTATGCAACTAACGCTTGTAACTAGAAGAATCTTGAATAAAAAGGGAGCCCACGTAGACTTGGCCAGTATAGCAAAGTGGACGTCAAACATTAACTTTCAATTTAGGCTCAAAATTATATGCGAAAAGTTTGGAGCATTCGTTGAATACCACCATGTAATGTATTGTAGTGCACTTGATCAACTATTAATTTAGGAACCGGATGTTTCTGAAGTAGAATCGGAATCTTAAGATGTTACTTAACCTAACAGGACTGTTGTCACCCAAGCTCGATTTGTATGATAAAATAGAATGATTTTATTGCTTGCCGATTACTTAGATATTGAATAATGACTAAAGTGTAAATGCAAGCAACTTTTATAACAAAATTCTTGATATATTTAGAACCATGTTAACAGGCACATGCAAATAGAGGTACTGTAGAAGTATTTTTTTCAACTTATCACTCTTTACCTATCCTTGTACTTGTCAATAAAAAGCATTTTTATGATCCAAATAAAACTTGAGTTATTTTCTTTTTTAAGAAATTCTCTAGGAATAGGCAAGAATAATTTATCTCATCCTACAGTGCAAGTGATCACATGGAAAAAGTTGACGTGTCTCGGTAATTTTATAAATTTTACCCTTAACGAGGGTAATTTACCCCTAAGATGAAAAGTGAAAGAATATTCCTTTCAATTGCTCCAACTTTCTGCAGAATTCAGATACAAGGGTTTTCGAGGTCGCTTTTTACAAAATTACGATCAGTTTTCAGAATTTTACTGCAGTACTTAGATCCAGTATAGCGGAGAAAAATTTCAGAAAAATTTTGTACTTTTAAAAAAATTTTGTAGCGGCTTTTTAAGGCTGCTGATCACGAATCTGTCAATAATTGTTTTTAGTTCAAGATCACAGGTTTAACATAGAGAAAAACTACATTGAAGATGTAGGAAATCTATGCTTCAAGATCGGACTTATTGATACCTCAATTTTTTGTTAACTTAACAGTATATTATTAATGAATACTTCGTCTTTTCGAGAAGAGTATCCATACTAGTACTTTATATGATTCAATCAAAAGTATTATTCTCTTTTATATGATTGGAAACTTAACAACTCCTGGTTTCGAAACTCCAAACAGAAGGCTGTTGTCTACTTAAAAAAACTATTATTACTATAATAAGATTTTCATTTAATATAATTCGAACAGTAATGACATTCCTTAACGAAGTATTTAACACATGGCGATTTTTTACACCAACTACTTCTGATGATTGCTACGTTATTACATAAATCCCAATGACTTTTGCATAAATCTCTATAACTAAAATCAAATGGGTTTTCAAAATTGTCAGGTCTTTTATCAATACAGCCGGCTTTGAACCATAAGTATTTGAAAAAGTCTATGTATCGTGGCAACAAAAATTGGTTATGCACTAGTGATTGTAGTTTAATACTATTATTTCTCAAAAGTAATTTTATATCATAATTTCTTAATAGTTCATTGTATGAAAAATGACTAACATAATTTTTCCAAGTACGGAATCAGAATATATATAGTGGTTGAATTTTTTCTGTGGTTTCAGTTGGAATTTTTTTTACATTTACAATTGGATTTTTTGGTAGTGTTTCTTTAACACTTTTTTTTAATAGCCACTCCAAGAATCTATTAATAAAATTTAATGAGGTCCAACATTTGGGTAAAAAACATTTTTTAACCAAATTTTGAAGAGATCTTGAATAAGAATTATAAAAATACTATTTTTTAAAATAAGATATTCATATGCTCTGATATTGTAAGAAGTAAGAAAAAGTTTAAACTCTTATTAAGCTACAAGTTTAAATATGCTTACTTTTTCGAATGTATTTCATATTACTTTTAGATAAGACGGTATGACTTGTACGTAAGTAAGATAATTCAAAAGAAGTAAAAATACGACTTTTATCAGTTGACTATAAAATGGGGCACTGATAAGTCGTATAGTCACTTTGGAAAGTTAAATTCATAATAAGTGCAAACTTCTACACTTGCAATCTCGAAAAGTAACGAATTAATCATAAAATATAGGTGCAACAAGAGTTGTATGCTCACGATAAGAATGATGTGAAAAATAAATTACATCAAATTAATGCTTTTGTTTTTCTTATAAATTTCTTCTATTAAATTATAAGATACTTTTAAAAAAGAAAATTGCATAGTTTACTAAAAATAAATTTTACAAAATAAAGCATATTTCTTTTTTCGTATCGTGAATCTCAAAATAATTCGTACACTTCTTATTATTATAACAAAAACTGATTTTAATTAAATAATAACTACACGCAGACAATATTGACATTGCCTATATACCCTCTACATTTTAAATATAATTAACAATAAATACTATGTATTTGATCTGGTAAAAAAAATTGAAAAATCATAATGATAAATAATAACTTTTCTAGTTATGCGAGTCGTTGTTTCCATCAGTTTGAAAAAATCAAAAATTGCTATGTTATTTTGTTCATTTCTAATTTACTTTTTATACATGAAAGGTAGTGAATACTCTTTTGAAAACGCAAAAGAAAGTTTAATTTAAAAGAATGTTTAACTAGGAATTTCATGAAATGAAACTTTTCTCTTATTTAAGAGTATAAAATATATAAATTCGTACAGGTAAAAGGAAAATATATATTTTTGTGGCTTATTACAATTACATACATCAATTACTATCAAATTTAAAAATTATTTTCAAAACAGCGTACAGAAGATGATGACGACGAGATAAATTATGACTACAAATTAAGAGCTGTCGAGTACTGGAATAGTGGGAAACAAGGAAAATTAAGTATTGATTCTGTGAAAAATTCCGGAAAAATGTGTTTTCAATCCTTAAAAAGTAGAAGATGCATTTTTTTGGTTAAATTTTTCACAGATGTATGACTTATTTCAGAAAAAATAATTTCCATTTTGTTTTATTAAAAAATATTAGGTAGAACTCGAGATATTTAGAAAAAACTGTTTTTAGGGGTAAACTTCAGGGGTGATTGTCACCCCCTTAATATGTTTTTTCGCCGATAAAAAAAATACATGTCTCTTATTTTTCTAAGTTCTACAACATACATCAAGATCATTGAAATCGGTGAGTTTGGGTTGGGGTACCTTCCTTGTTAGAACAAAAATATAAGGGATAAGACTTAATCAATGCGATTTAAAGGCAAAACTCAAGCATACCTATTTTTTTAATACAGTCTTGTCAAATTTTAATATTACGAAAAATGAGCTGAAGTTAAGAATGACAGTTAGCAATGCAAACTCATGATGACATGGTACAATTCTATGGGTCAAGTGTGTGGCTGTGGCTCTCGAAGGTTTACACTGAGAGTGTAGTGGGGAGAGAGACATTACGCGAAGAATTAAGAAAAAACGAGTTTTAGACCAAAATGGCTATGGAAAACGCTAATACGCTTATAGTAACAACCTTTATCTTAATAATATATAAAGTTAAGTCGCTAAAACCGTTGAAATCGCTAACCGCGAAAACTACTGAACCGATTATGCTGAAATTTTGCAAACTGATTCTTGATGATTCCGACATGGTTTTCGCATAGTTTTTTTGTTAAAAAAGTCAATAACGCTGGCGATAAATGAGCTCAAAGTTTTTCTAAAATAAGCTAGCTTAGCGCTTTAGTTCAGTAGGATCCACTAGATGGCATCGAGGTAAAATTAAAGCCAACCGCAATCAAAGACAGTGAAGAGTGGTTATAAGATGCCCCATCGAGATGTCAATTATCGGCCACTATTAAACTGAGCCAGTCATTTATTGGCAAATGTCACTAGCGGAGTTGGTCTTCTCAAGGCTGGGAACCCCAGTGACCGACGACCTTATATACCCTCTAGGCTCTAAGCATTCAACCAGGATTCATTGATCCTCTCCAAGGTCTGCGCTGCGAGAACCGAACAGCTATCAAGGAAAAATAAACTTGAGCCAACGGAACAGTCTCCAATGGGCAAGCATCACGAACCAACCTCTCCACCTTAGATCACAACTGATTCTGAAAAAAAGGTGCTTTAGACACCAACGTCTTCGACGTTATACCGTCTAGAGGTATAATACACAATGAGGGAGTAACAAAAAATTGATCGCTGGAGGTTGGTGAGTGATGCGCGCAGAGGGCAGGAGCCTCACTAGTATATATATTAACGAATAGTTTTATATTGAATATTTGCTATTGTTTATTATAAACTATTTTATGTATATTGATGATGTTATTTTATATTCATTATTTTTTGAGTCAAAGTGTAAGAACATAAAGAGCCCTTACGGTTTGGTACTTTGACCCATAGAATTGTACCATGTCATCATGAGTTTGCATTGCTAACTGTCATTCTTAACTTCAGCTCATTTTTCGTAATATTAAAATTTGACAAGACTGTATTAAAAAAATAGGTATGCTTGAGTTTTGCCTTTAAATCGCATTGATTAAGTCTTATCCCTTATATTTTTGTTCTAACAAGGAAGGTACCCCAACCCGAACTCACCGATTTCAATGATCTTGATATATGTTGTAGAACTTAGAAAAATAAGAGACATGTATTTTTTTTATCGGCGAAAAAACATATTAAGGGGGTGAAAATCACCCCTGAAGTTTACCCCTAAAAACAGTTTTTTCTAAATATCTCGAGTTCGACCTAATATTTTTTAATAAAACAAAATGGAAATTATTTTTTATAAAATAAGTCATACATCTGTGAAGAATTTAACCAAAAAAATGCATCTTTTACTTTTTAAGGATTGAAAACACATTTTTCCGGAATTTTTCACAGAATCAATACTTAATTTTCCTTGTTTTCCGCTATTCCAGTACTCGACAGCTCTTAATTTGTAGTCATAATTTATCTCATCGTCGTCATCTTCTGTACACTGGTTTGTCGGTGGTTTAGGAGAATCAGGAATAGTATGTAGCATTCCATCTTCGATAATTTGTGCTTCGATGTCTTTGTCTTTATATGATTCTTCAAAATCAATGAGTTCAATGCAATCATATCTATGTCATTACATTCATTCACTGCATCTATTCGAAAGGATTGTATATTTTCCGCCAACTCGATTTCCTTGTGATTGAAAGGGCTTTCTGGTAGGTTCATCATTTGAAATGTTGTCTGAAGTAAGTTAATTACGTTAATTCGATTTATTTCTACCATGATTTCTAAAAATAAAAAATGTATATTTATATTATGTATATATATTTTTCTCATACTGTACATTTAATTTTCAAGCAATTGGTCTCAATTCAATTAAAAAGAGAAAATTTCTTTAAATCAAAAAAATGGCATTAAATATCGTTTTGGACTCTACATTACTATTTTCAGAGATAGTTACGAATGACATAAAACTACTACTTTTTATACATGTAACTGCTATTAATTATTACATATTCAACTTTTCAATCGGTGTACTTTTGTGGAGCAATACTGAATGTGCGACTCAATAGTGCCTCTTCTCATAATCGACTAACAAAAGTCGTATTTTGGTTTCTGATGAATCATTCTGTTTACGTACAAGCCACACTGCCTTAACTATAAGTAATATGAAATATATATATATACATATATATGCTTTTCAATAATGAAGTGATATTCCACTTTTAGTATTTACAGATTTTTCAACGAGTCATCACGAAAAAATTCAAGAGAATTCTTTGAATCATTAAATTGACAACAGCTTTTATTCATCTAGAGAGTATTATTACCTGAAAAGTCAACTCTTCAAAAATTTTAAACAAAAAATAAATGCAGGACAAAGTTTTAATAATCCAATTTTTGCAGTCGCAAGAGCGGACATGAATGATTTCATACGAGAATACTTGTAAGGATAATGATACTTATGTTGCTGCATTCAACATTTAAATCTAAATCGACGGTCCTTGCTTGTCCCTCTTTATTCTACTTTTTAGGCGAGTCTACAGTGACCTGGGTTACTTGGGCTTTTCTCACACAGCTTAGTCATCAACAAACTAACTCTTACATGTGCTTATAGTGCAGGCTTTGACACGTGGCTTCATTACCTACTGAAGTCTTACATTCGCTTTAAAACACAAATTAACTTACTACTTAACCTTTAAAGTTACTTTAGAGCACTAAATAAAAGAGAAAACGTGAATTACGGTATGTTTAAGGAGTTTTCAAATATTAACCTAATTACTTTTGATTGACACGAGCATAATTGTTGTGCAATAATTATACTAAAAATATTAGTTTAAAACTTTTATGTGTCAGATTTTATATTTTGGTTCACGTTGACGTTGAAGTTGTTTACGATGTTCGTTATGGACCATACGCTGAAATAATTGTTAAAATTATTGGTTTTTTCCATTCTGGGGTAAATGAATGCTAATTAATGTTGTAAGATCAGAGCTCCATAAAATTTTTGAAGATTGCCCGTGTAGTTCAAGTTTTGCAAAGGTAGCTTTTTAACAAGATTAAGTTACACGTCGGGCGATTGCAGAAGCAGTTCAATGATTGAAAATTGTTGAGTACTCACGTTTCATAATTTTATGGCATAGCTAGACATTTTGAAATAATACATGTTAAGTATATGGCATAGTATGTTACAATATTACACCTGTGCATTATTAATAATCAAAGCTAAACACGTTCTTTTTTCTCTTTTTTTTCATGTGTTTCAAACCTCCGGTAACAAAAAAAAATTACAGTAGTTTCGGACATACAATTTTTAATTCGTTGTTACGACTTTTTATAGAAAATTAAAAACATTTTCCCAAGATTCATAGACTTTTTCTAAGCATACAGTCAAAAGCTTGCTGGTGAATTCTTGGCACGTCATTTACTTTTTAAAAGGGTTAGTTGCAAAATTAGAAAATTCATAACGATACTTCTCGCATGATAATTATAAATACTAAACGACCGTTATATTCTTTATGTCTAGAACTTTTAGCTTTGAAATAAAGTATAAATTTTACGAAGCCGATTGACTTCCATAAGAACAAGTAAGAATTTTCGATGTATATTTTTCAGAAGAATCCGAACCTAAAACTATTTTTTTCATAAAATTGTTCAGAAACTTGTTATTAACAATTTAAGTGCTTATAACGCGATCAAAATCAGTAGAGAGCGTGTTCAAATATAATAACTGAACAGCTTGATAAATAACTCAACTCCCCAGAAATGTGCCTAATATTCCTAAATTCTTATAAAATATTGCTCAGAATCAGAGATATTGCAAATTAAGAGAAAAAATTTAAAGAACGACGGTTTTCATAGCCTTTTCGCTCTTTTACTCAACACCTCTTTTAAGTATAAAGCTTTAACACCTTTCATTTTAAAACTTAAGATCTGAGCTTTGAAACGGGTTGTAGAAGAAGCTTTAAATGACGTTTAGAAAAATGTTTAATCATTTTAAACTAAAATTTTTTTATGAAAATGAGCTAAGTAATTTCTTTAGAAGCATTTTTACCATAGATACATGAAAAATATTACTGTAACTGTTTTCCACAATAGTAGTGCGATTGAAAACTAACATTTAGCGTTTTTGATGATGTATTTAAGCTTATTTTTCTTTAATTCTAAGGTGTCCGCATGGTGCGCACGCATAAGCTGCTTCACGCGCTTCCAGGATCGAGAAAGTGGCCAGCTGAAAATGTCTCTAGGTGTTTTTAAAAATAAAATATTGAGTTTAATGGCCAAATACGTGAGTATAAATAATAATTGTATGCTGTTATAATGAAAAAACTACTAAATATTTCAAAAAATTATCTTGCTTTTTCTATTTTTTTTTTGTAAGTTTATTATTTTGTGTACTTACTTATTTTAATTAAATTGTCACACGAATTCATTAACACTCGAACGTTTATTTACTCTACAACAATTTTAAACAAACAGTTTGTTAAAAGTTTCCTAAAGTGAAAAAAAATGTACAAATGTCTGTAAGATTATCTCCTGGTAAAAAAATATATGTTTTCTACGATAATTTTCTAGTCTGTGGTATCTCGTTGTTTTTAGTCTGACTAATACGTTTATTTTCATGTTTCTCTTCAGCATCTATTAGTTCCGTCAATTTATACTTGTGAGTATAGTTATTGCAGCAATCAGTGCGTACATAGTAGTAATAAATATCTGCAAGTATATGAAGAAAAATAAGTAAGTTGAAGTTTAAATGCCAATTATAAATTGTGGAGAGTGCTTGAGGCGCCTACACCTACTTAACAATCTTTTACTGAAATAAAATCATTGACTCCACATGTGGCTTTTTAATTTTTTCATCCATAGAAGATACATACAAGGAGTGACAGAAAAAGAAAAAAATACCATGCAAATAATGAAAAATACTAAAATCTTTTTGAAAATTAATTATTTTACAACAGTAAAATTTATTTTAAACCATCGTAACTTGTGTTTAAGGCACGACCAATACCCAATTGATAAAGCCAGAGTTAAAAATATGTCCATAGTTATAAGATGTCAACTAAGTTATCTGCACAATACAATACTACAAATTAAATCATTTTATCGACAACAGTCATGAAAAAAAAGTAATTAAGCATAAATAATTTAGAAATCGATTTAACACCTGTTAGTTCCGTCAATTTATACTTGTGAGTATAGTTATTGCAGCAATCAGTGCGTACATAGTAGTAATAAATATCTGCAAGTATATAAAGAAAAATAAGTAAGTTGAAGTTTAAATGCCAATTATGAATTGTGGAGAGTGCTTGAGGCGCCTACACCTACTTAACAATCTTTTACTGAAATAAAATCATTGACTCCACATGTGGCTTTTTAATTTTTTCATCAATAGAAAATACATACAAGGAGTGACAGAAAAAGAAAGAAAAACCATGCAAATAATGAAAAATACTAAAATCTTTTTGAAAATTAATTATTTTACAACAGTAAAATTTATTTTAAACCATCGTAACTTGTGTTTAAGGCACGACCAATACCCAATTGATAAAGCCAGAGTTAAAAATATATCCATAGTTATAAGATGTCAACTAAGTTAACTGCACAATACAATACTACAAATTAAATCATTTTATCGACAACAGTCATGAAAAAAAAGTAATTAAGCATAAATAATTTAGAAATCGATTTAACACCTGCACCACTTGACTTTGGGTTCACTGGCAAAATACCAGGATTCGTCACTCGTTCCCAAGAGCTGCTTTACGAACCTCGTCACGACCCATGCCTTAAGCTCGGTTAACTTCTTGTCAACTTCTCGGTTCGTAAATTACAGCCTCATCAAACTCGTGCAAAACATATATTCTTTTTTACTAGAAGATAATTTTACAGATAGTAATACATTTTTTTATATTAATCTCATCGGGAGACTTTAAACAAACCACTTTTTCAATCTGTGAAATAAATAAACATTCATGTGTTCATGGCGCAAGAGTGTAACTCACACTGATGCACAGAGAACACTACTTGAAACACGCTCTATGAGAGTTAACAATTTTTTTAAAATTTAAATGATCCATTACACAAAGTAACATTTTTCTTTCTAACAAACATAAATATAAGAAGCTCACGTGCATTGGTCGTCCAAGTTTAATTTTTTATATATTTGTATACACTCTCTCTCTATATGTATATATTAGTGGGGCTTCGCCTCCCTGCGCGCTCCGCGCGCCAACCCCCTACTGTTCCAACTGAAAAGGAGAGTCTTTGAATTTCATCTGTTAGTGGGAAGAGGTTGGTGCGTAGAATTTCGTGAGGAAGAAAAGTTTTTAATCTATATCGTTAAGAATTAGTTATATATTAATCAGTAAATTTCCACACCACCCAGAAGGTACTATTGTGGTACGTTGAGAGTTTTTTTTAGAACTCTTCGTTATGTTTAGAGAAAAAAAGTATACATTATTTTTTTATTGATTACATTTTAAACAACAAAAAGTTTGAATTACTTTAATCACATATAAATTATTTAAATTTTATATAACAAATACTTAATATTATTTTTGTTACTGTTATGCATTCTATATTTTATCAATTGATATAAGTAATTAGAAAAAAATTTTCATTTTCAGATTCAATGACGAATACGAAAGTAATTTCTTAACAGTATTCCACACTGTAAATTGAAAAAATCGTTTGTACTTTGTACGGTTAAAATTTAATTTAAAATCAAACTAAATATTTTTAAAATTTATAAAAACAAACAGTATAAAAGTTAGCGTACAGAGGGGAAATTATTTATTCAGAACTTTTTCTTATTTTCTGTATAGTGACGAAGATTTCCAAATAAGAGTTCGTTCTTTTGTAATCAATAATGTCAATAAATGGCAAAATTATTATGAATTTATAGTAGGAAACAATTATTACTAAAATGTAAAAAGTAGTGATAAACATATTAACACAATGTCAAAAAATGGGACTTATGGTACAAGTATTGAAATTAAAAGCTTTTCAGATTTATTTAATGTTCACGTTATAGTGAATTTCTCGGACAACGATATTCAAACATATAGAAATTCAAATAGTAATCTTAAACTAAAAATAAATCTTAAAGAAAAAATGTATTAAAAAATATTGCAATTGGTCAATTAAACATTATATCTCCAAAAGATCATGAAAGATTTTTTTTTAACTTATATTAAATAAAGTAATTGGTTCGACATCGCTCGAAGACATTAGAACACATAAAGGAATAACTTATTAAACTTTTAAAGATACTGCAATTGCAATGGGTTTAATTAACAATGATAAAAAAATCAATGATATTTTTTAAGAAGCAATTACTGTTACGTTTTCATATCAATTAAGACAATTTTTTGTTCGGTTTTTAATTTCAGAAAACGTTTAAAGTGATAAAATATGGAATAAATACAAAGAATTTTTTAAGAAGGGTTTGCCTAATAATAAAGATAATTTAGTCTTTTTACATATAAACCAAATTTTAGAATCAGAAGATAAATCATGTTGATGCTTTAATTTACCTGGACCAAAAAAAATGGAGAATAAAAAAGAAGAAATAGATGATGAAATACGTTTTAGTGAAAAATTGTTTAACTCGATGTATAAAAGTTTGAATACTGACCAGAAAAATATATTTCATAGTATTTGCGAACAAAAAAATAATATTCTCTTTATGGATGGTCCTGGAGGGTCAGAAAAAACTTATTTATATGAAACGTTATTTATTTTTTTATTTCTTAAAATAAAAAAATCACGTTAATGGCATGGACTGGCATAGCATCAATTTTGCTTCCAAAGGGGATGACCAGTCATAGAACTTTTAGACTTCCTCTAGATCCTAATAATATAGAGAGTACATTTTTAGTATTCAAGTCGGATGAAAAAAAATTGAGAGAAGTTGATTTAATTATTTGAGATAAGGCTTTAATGATTCCAAAAAAAGCATTAAAAATTGTAGACAGAACGTTAAGAGATTAATGTAATAATAAAAAATGTTTTAAAAATAAATTAATTATTTTAGGAGGTGATTTTTGTCAGATTCTCCCAGTGACAAGAAACGGTAATGGAAAAGTTATACTTTAACAAGCTATAAAATCTTTATTTTTATGGAACTCATTCCAAATTTTAAAATTTGAAATCAATATTCATTCTAACGATACAGAATTTTTAAAACTATTATTCAAAATTAGGAGAGGGGAAATAAAAACTTTCAACATTCCTAAAAATTGCATCTCAAATGATGTATGTTCTAAAATTTTTTAATTTTCTAATATCGGCAATTGTTTGATAAAAAGTGTTATACTTACATAGCATAACGAGAACACCTCTCATTTAAATCATAAAATTCTTAAAAAATTAACTGGAGAAATGAAAACTTACTATAGTATAGATAACGTAACTTATAAAGGGGTCGATAAATCAGACGATAATATTTATTTAAATTTTCAGGTGGAAATATTGAACAATATTCGTGAAGGATTACCACCTGATGAAGTAAATCTAAAAATTGATACAAAAGTGGTGTTACTGAGAAATTTAAGTATATCAGATGGGCTCTGTAATGGAACACGTTTAAAAATCACAAAATTTTTACAGTATAATATAGAAGGAGAAATAATAACTGGAGAGAAAATTGGAAATAGAGTCTTCATTTCAAGAATAACTTTAGACACAGAAAACTCCTCAACATTACCGTTTATTTTGTATCATAAACAATTTCCAATTGTTGTGGCATTCGCTATGACAATAAACAAATCCCAAGGTCAAAGTTTCGATAATGTAGGTTTGTATTTTAAAAAACCCTTATTTCTCATGGTCAATTATACGTGGCTTTATCAAGATGCAAAAATAAAAATAATTTATTTATTGAAGTAGAAGGCAAAATAATACAGAAATAGAAAATATTGTTTGAAAAGAGATTTTTACATAATTTATTGACTTTACTTGATGATTCTTATAGATAAATCGGCAATATTTATGGTAATAAATTGAAAGTCACTTATTAATATTTTATCATTTAACAAGTATACATTACATTATTTAAGAAAAATGGTGTGGAGGGCTATGGAGGGTCTGTGGAGGGACAGGCAAAATTGTGTGGGGGGGCTGTGGGGGTCTAAGAAAAAAGTTAGAAAATGTCAAACTAGCGATGAAAACGGTCGAATTTCAGCTTATTTGTGGGGGGTCCATGTGGGGGCTGTGGAGGGTCTGTGGGGGGGATATGTGGAATGCCCCACGCAAATAACTATATAACATAGGGAGATATATGTATATATATATATGTATATATATATATATGTATATGTATATATATATACATGTAGAACTTACTTATCTCGTAGAATTAATTGTAACCGGTTATAAACTTTATCACGACGTACATTCACAGCTTATTTTACATTTTACTTTTCACGTCTAATGTGAGAACTTAAACAAGTGAATTTGGTAATAATTTTTTGAATATGATGCAAAGCTTGAAAGAAATTACTGTATTTTTTGTACACATATTTCAAAGAAATAATAACACTATTCAAATTTGAAAAAATAACTAAACGCCAAATATTCGAAGAGAACAAAATCATGGCTGACCAATCCGATAGTGAATGACTTACCAGTAGAAGTATGCAATACCTAATTCAAACAAACGGAAAATTTCAACTTTTCAGATATAATTTTGAACTTAAAGAGCTATATCATGTTAAATAATTTCTAGAATCCAACTTATCAGACAATTTAATTAAAATAAGTAAGTACACAAAAGAATATGCTTAGGGAAAAAAAAAATAGGAAAGCAAGATTATTTTTTGACATATTGAGTATTTTTACAATCATGACAGTATATACATTTATAATTTTTCATTTACATTTTTCGCCATAAAACTCAATGCATTGAAATTCAAAAAATAGCTGAAGACAATTTCAGCTGGCCGGCTTCTTGAGCCTGTAAGCACGTGAAGCAGCTACCGCATGCGCACCATACGCACACCTTAAAATTAAAGGAAAATTAGTTCAAATACATCCTTAAAGTCACAAAATGTTTGTTTTCAATTACACTTTAACTGTGAAAAACAATTATTGTGATATTTTTTGTGTATCTATGGTAAAAATGCTAAAACAAAAATTACGTCACTGATTTTCATTGAAAAATGTTACTTTAAAATGATTAAAAGTTTTTTTCAACGTCATTAAGAGCTATACTACAACTTATTTTGATCGAAGCTTTCATCTTTAGCTTTAAAATGAGAGGTGTTGAAGCTTTATACCTAAAGGAGACACGAAGTAAAAAAGCGAAAAAGCTTTAAAAAGCACCGTCTTCAAATTTTTTGCACTAAACATGCAATATCTCTGGTTCTAATCAACATTTTTTTTTAATTCTTCATTGGGCACATTTTAAGGCATAAAAAAAAGATATTTAAGTATGACAAGCAAGTTCTTTAATGCAAGATTAGGAACTGTTGATCAAAATTAAGGAACAACTTTTTGGATAATACACCCTTGTTTTTAAAAAAAAATTAAAATACACTTGATGTAAAAAAGTGCCACAATAAGCATTAGTTGGCCAGATGTACATAGCACAAAACTCGTACTATTATGAAGTCAAAAATTTTACAATGATCGTTCGTTATAAAATCTAAATGTCAACTAGCATTTCAACGATGATTCCTTTTACATTTGTAATTTCTCAAACTATGTGGTAATATGTAAATCAAATTTTTTAAGTCTACACAAATGCAGCTCAGATGTTTATGTGGTTGACGTTTTTTTTTAAAATATATATAATACAAATTAATATTCTCGTTTATACATTAATTTATATTGACTCTTAAATAAACATACTATTCATAGTCTAGGAGCAAGTAGCTTTTTTTCTAACTAGCTGTTGTCTTTTGGAGGTTCAAGTTATTTTTGTAGTTAAGAATGACATAGAGAAGTAATTTTTAGGATCTTTAGAACAGTATGATTAATAATAAATATTCAAAAACGTATTTTCGACAGTCACTGCTTTTTGGATCTATTGATACGTGGTTTACTTGATCCATAATTAAATAAAGTGAAAAGTGGCCAACAGTACTTTATTAAACTTTCTTACGTGAGGCAAAGTGCACGTGTCACCTGCCTTGTCCTCTGAATTTCTTCGCTGTCTACTTTCTTAGCTCGTAATTTTCTAACTTCTCGCCTACCTGCGCGTGGTATCGTTTTAAGCCTTACCTGTTGAGTTTCAATTGTGGTGGCGTGAGTATAACGTCGAATGCGTTAAGCACATCGTACATGCTTTTAATTATTTTATTTATTACTGTGATCTCAGAGCAATACTTAAATAAACATTGTACTATAAACGTATTGTACTTGTTCTAATAAATACTTACTTAGACTAAGTTTTCCTCCAAAAATCGTACGATCAAAAGCGTCTTTCCATTTGAAAGGAACTTGCAGCTCATTCGAACAAATTTTTCCTTCTAAAACACAGATTTGGTCGAAGTACCTAGGATGATAAAATATGTTTCATAAAAAACAATTCATCGGGTTTTCTTTAAGAAATTCAAAATTATTTTTAAAATCAATGTTTAAAATTCTTTTAAATGACAAGAAAAATTTTAGTCTAACAACTTAGGCTACTATTACGTACACTTTATCTATAGTTTGGTAAATTTAAAGCTGGTTAATTTATGGCTTCCGAGTCAAAGATGAAAATATTAGATCGATATTAATTAATACTGATTTAATTTTAAATAATCATTTCCAAATATTGTTTACAAAATAACATTAAGTAATCATTAAAAAAAATGTCTGCATATCCCCACCAAAAGTGCTTCGTATCTGCCCTGCTCTAAAATAGATAATCGGCTCTTTCAACGAGGGTATGTAGAAAAATAGTATACGCACCACGTTCAGAGGTTGAAAAATGTCATAGATTTCACGTTATCTGTCTTCGGCTTTACCTCGGGCATTTATTCAAGTGAAATCTGCGACATTCTTAACCTCGCTTACTAGGTGCGTTATATGCGATAAATCACAATATCTACAAATAAGTTTATAGAAATCATCACATAAGATTTATGTTTGACCATTAAATACAAGCAGTTGATGCTCACACATGCTTTTAGCATAGAACAGAAAAATTTGTTTCAATATATTTCGGTTAAGTTTACGTATGTATATACATGAGTGTGTGTATGTATGTGTGCGCGCGCACGTGTATATATTTTAGTAGGACTGGGTACTTGATTTAAAATGATTTTGTAAAATAATTAATTTTATTGAACCGAAACTGAAATGTTAATGCTATCGGGTAGCAGTAGTTAGTAAGATAATTACAAACTAATAAGAGAACTTTCTATAAAGTATAAAAAAAACCTAAAGTCATACATATTAGTTGAGCTCTGTGTTCATGTGTGCTAAGCACCAAACCCCCATTGACAGATTATGCTATAAGTACATCATTTTCTAAATAAGTTTTAAATTTTTATTTTACCAAGCCCTAAAAATAAAATGATTGAATGTTTAGAATGCATTAAATTTTAAATCTGATCTTACCAGATTTGAGAGACAACGACAATTCTTGGTAATACTCGAGAAAAGATGTACTGCGAAGGGGGGGTGGGGAGAAAAATTACATGGTTGCTTATAGAAAGGGTTACAAAATCAACTTATTCTCTATAAAAGCGGTACAGCTCAAGTAAAAAAGAGATCTGCCTTTGACTTCCCCTTTTTAAGTGGGCTACAGTGCTAGAGACCTTTCGCTTGAAATTAGCAGTCTATCCATCGTATGTCAATGACAATTCCTTAAATTTTTTTTTTGACTGAGCGAATTCCAAATTTTTTAAACCATGATTACGTGTTTTCCGTAGATTAAATTATGCTACGAAATATCCAGGTGAATGCTGCCTTCTTGCATGTACAGAAATTGATAAATAATTAAAATAACGTCCAATGATGGTACTGTCAAATTATCTACTTATTAAAAAACAAAACGACGTTTCAGCCGTTTGAACAATGTCCCGGCCCTCATGAGGTACAAAAATCTGTGAGTAATAAAAAAAAATTCTTTACAATACAAATTTCAGTAAATACAATAAACGCAAATTAAGTGAAGTGTATAATACACCTTTAACTCTTTCGAAGGGGATGTAAAATTGTAATTACATAATGCACATACACAAATGACACAGTATACGCACATAATACAATCAAATAAGAATCGCAAGCAGTTCCTTGTGTGATACACGTACACAGATCATGATTTCCTAATACCATAAGTAAAAGGGGTCCTCAAACCATGTACATTAAGTTAGCCTCCTTACTTAGTTGACTTAACAAGATACTTGTAACGATTTTTTAATTTTTCTGTATCTTGTTATCTATAAATATTATTATTGAAATAATGTATATTAAACATTTCGGAAAACAGACGCTTTTTATTATTTTGTTTTGTGTCTAAGATTTTCATTTTATCAACATTGAAGTTGGGTGTAAATTCATTGCTATGTTATGATAGTACAGATGTATCCTTTTTTTTCTTTATGTCTCTTTTATGTTCTGCCATTCTTAATTTTACAGCTCTCGATGTTTGACCCACGTAAAAGCAGTTGCAATTCGCACAAGGTATGTGGTAAACGACATTATTCTTACCGAGTGGCTTGGTTACATCTTTTCCAAGTGAAAAGATCGGATTTCATTTATTGTTTAAACTGTTTACAAAACCAATGTGAAGCTTCTTACAAAAATATTCAATAGGACCATGCAAGTAGGGAATATACGGTAATGATAAGATTACTTTATAATTATTATTGTTTCTATTGCAAATGTCAATCTTGTTCATGTTTTTTAAGATATTTATTCTTTTGTTTAAAAATTTATCAACAAATTTTTGAGAATAGTTGTTAGCTAGTAAAAATTTATTGATTAATTTTAGATTATCGTTATGAAATTGAATGTCTGCTAATTTAATAGAAAAGTCTACTAATGTGTAAATTATACCTATTTTATGTTGGATTGGATGGTGGGAAAGAAAAGTCAAGTATCGGCCTGAATGTGTTGGTTTTTGGTACCAATTAGTTAGCACTGTGTTATTTTGTTGAATAATAATTTTTAAATCTAAGAAACTAATGCTGTTGTTGCATGTCTCAACAATGAATTGTAATTCCAGACAATAGCTATTTAAAATGTTTTTCGTATAGTTAATATATTTAGTAGGCACACATATGAGAATATCATCCGAATACCGCGCACACAGTGAAACATGAAAACATAACTTCTCTAAGCATAAAATTTCAAGTAAATGCATTACAAGATCACACAGATCTCGACTACAGGGACTGCCCATCGGAGAGCCAAAAATTTGTTTATAAAATTTGTTGTTGAAATGGAAAAAAGTTGAATTAAAATCAAAGATACACTTGTGCAAAATTCATTGAGAGAAGCATTGATTTTAACATTCAAGAATTTCCAAAAATGTCTTAGTGATTTTATGATCAAGGCTTCACTAGTATTAGTACATAAACTAACAACATCTAGACTAATAAGAGTGTAACCAGGTGAAATGATAATATCTTTTAATTTATTTTTTAACTCATAACTATTTTTTACGTGTGATTTCACCAGCAAAATATTCTTAATCAAAAAATTAGAAAGAAATTTTGAAAAACTGTAAGTAGGTGAATTCAGTCTCGAGACCATGATACGGATAGAAAAGTCTTTTTTGTGTATTTTTATTAGTCCGTAGCATTTACATAAGTTTTTTTTTATGAATATCTTTATCAAACTTATTTAATTCATCAAAAATAATTGTTGCAAGTCTCTCGTTAAGCCAATTAAGTAAGGAGGCTAACTTGATGTACATGATTTGACGGCCCCTTTCCTTTATTGTATTAGGAAAACATGATCTGTTTACGTGTGTCTCACAAGGAACTGCTTCCAATTCTTATTTGATTGTATAATGTGCGTATACTGTGTCATTTGCGTATGTGCAGGGTATAAAAGCAACGAAACTTGAAACTATGACAACATAACGATATTATATCTCCTTCGTAAGAGTCAGAGGTATATTATACACTTTACTTAATTTGCGTTTATTGTATTTACTAAAATTTGTACTGTAAAGAATTTTTTTTTATTACTCATAGATTTTTGTACCTAATGAGGGCCGGGACATTGTCTAAACGGCCGAAACGCCGTTTTGTTTTTTAATAAATACAAAATTTGACAGTACCACCATTGGACGTTATTTTAATTATCAACCAACCGTCATTAGACGTCTTATATTATAAAAAGTATTAAAATTGAGAAAAGTATATCTGTTAATGTATTGTTACTTACTTCTACACAAAGTTAGATATTTATTATGTTTTTTAGTTAAAATATATTCATAATGTATTAAATGTATTTTTTCATTTTTCTTTTTAAGTCTTGCTTGTAGTTTCAGTTGAATTTTTGAACTTTAAACGGTCATAGTAGTGAGTTTCTTTGTCAAAGTTGCTGGAGTCACCACTCGTTATCGCAACTGGCTCTTACTAATATGAATAAGAAGACGAAAAAACAACAATACTCATATGGTTATCAATGCAGGTTGAAAGTTGCATTTACATAAGTAGAACCAAGTCGCAATTAATTCGTGGTGATACCGGCGCTCTTAACAAAAAAATTTACATCTAGAAGCGTTTTCTATACACCAACAAAACTTTTTGTGGACATAAAATATAAGAAATAAAAATTCCAATCTCTGCAAATCCTAAAGGCTTGTTAATTTCTGTGGGAGTTAGAACTGGCATTTTTTTACGTTTTTTGAGTTAAGAATCCAACTGCTGGAAGCGTTAACAAAGTAAACCT
Organism: Copidosoma floridanum; assembly: GCF_036245765.1. Taxonomy (NCBI): domain Eukaryota; kingdom Metazoa; phylum Arthropoda; class Insecta; order Hymenoptera; family Encyrtidae; genus Copidosoma; species Copidosoma floridanum. The sequence continues at coordinate 353,933 of NW_028321888.1, forward strand.
TATGCAGATCTCTTTAACACCCTCACTCTCCAAGAGTACGAGAAGAGGGACTGACTGGCTACTTTCCCTCGACTTTACTTTAATTTCAATTGAACTTCAGTGCCACGTGGCCTTGCTTGTGATGAGCAGTTTATTTCTTACATATCTATGAACATTCCTAAAATAACTTCATTAAGTGAGCCCTTCTCATTTACTTTCAATTGTGGATATTGGCTTGACGTAGGTTGAAACTATGATACAATATATTCACGTAACTGCAGTTGTAGTCTATGTAGTATATGAAAATACAATTTTAAAAAGCGCATATTTGTATGTATCATTATTAATTTTATACTGCATCTAAGATCTTTAATGTTTAGAGATAGTGATGAAATTATAAGGTATTGATTGCAATCTGTAAATATTTCTTTCAAATTTTACTTGTTTTCATTTAAGGACATTACAGTAAGAGGGCAAATTCAGAGAGTGCAGTGAGAAGGGAGCGAGCGTGCAGCAGCGCCGGCAACTGTTTTGCATGGATTTATACTCTTACATATAGGATTCTGACACTGTTTTTTTTATTTAATTGAGAAAATAACTTGTCTATACCTCTGAAAATTGGATATAATACCAGTATTATGGTATTGCGTCATGCCAAAAAATTGGACTAATTCTACAAACTATTTTCTCATGAATTCCATTTTATGTGACTTTTCCGTGAGGTTTTTTAATAGTTAATACCTAAGAAAGGATGTTGTCAAACGGTCTTTAAATTTATGTGTTACTTTGTAACATTATTAAAAACACCCTGTTAAAATTTCAGGAAAATTCTACCCAAAACGCTAGATGTAATGAACATCCTTAATTATTGCATTTCGTTATAAAGGAGAGAGGGGAATCAGCGGCACTCTAACTTCGAGTACATTTTTCAGTAAGATTTTTAACTTCAATAATACGAGTATTTGTTGTAACACATACAAAAGATAAAGCATCATTAATGGTATGTACAAACAAAATTTTTCTTATCAATTTATTTTTAAATGGTTATTCAAATAACACAAGTCACATTAATAATTAAATTGTTTCACAGTATTAAATTGTTATAAGTTACACTGTCATTGAAATAAAATAGCTCACAGCTACCATTTTCTTTTTTGATCAATAAAGCAGCATTAACAACGACAGCATTAAAACAATTGTTATTTGTTTGTGGTATTTTATGTGAAATGCCATGTTGAATTGCACTCTCTGGAAAAAATTGGTTAAGCGTACTGATAATTAACATCTATATTTTAAGGAGATAAGTGCTGAATGGCAAAAGGTTTCACAAGTAGTTAATCACTCCTAAACTTTGGCTTTCGTTGATTATTCGATAAAGCTTTAGTTTTTATTTCTCCTTTTGCTTTTGGGTATTTCTTTATTTTTTCAACTGTTTGAGCCATCTCTAATTCCTTAATGTAGGCGTCTTCAATTACAATAGCAACTTTTCCTGACTTTCTTTTCTTCGTTATAACTAGGTTAAATGTTACATTTCCACTGATTGATACTTGAGTATGCTGCGAAAAGTTCTGAGCACATTGAAAAATCACAGACAAAGAATTTCTCTCAAAATTTTCTTAAATTCGTTCAGTTGCCTAACCATTTAAGAAAAAATATTACATCGTGAATTTTTCGTTTTACGTTTAACAAAAATAAATTTTCGCTTACTATTAAAGAAAAAAAAAAATACAGCAGCTGCTATTGAACCATTAACTAACAAAAAAAAGGACTTTCACTAGTTTTGTTTCTATGTAGATTTGACGAAAGACCTGAGTTATTGATTACAGCTACGTTTTGCACTTTAGTTGTCTTAAGAGTTACGATACTACTATTAATTTGTTTACATTCTTCAACTTGTTGCGTAATGCAATTTTGGTAGTTTAGTTAAAAGTTATGAAAAGAAATAATCAAGTATTTAAAAAAATGTGTGTACAACCGGCCCTCCGTTTTTGCTTCGCCCGCAACCTACTAAATGGAATAACGTAGAGTGGTGTTTTACTTCCAATTCAACTACTTGTGACTTTTGGCATAGTTAAGACTCTTGTGACTCCTTAAGGCTATTTTTTTCATCTTTATGAGAATGTTATTTGTTAGCAAGGTAGTTCGACGTTTGATGACCCTGAAAAGGAGCAGTGAGCTTCTTAAGTAAACTCTTTCTTGACTTAAGTTTCCAGCAAACGTGATTGCCTTTATAACTCAGGGTGATCAACTCTATCCTGTTATTGCAGCACCACACTGATCAAGAAGAAAACTACAAATTTTGTAGCTTTGGAGCTAGTTGTAGAGATCTTTCCCAAAGTCTCTTCGTATAACGTCAAAAACGTTGGTGTCTAAAGCACCTTCTTTATTTGCAGACTCAGTTGTTTTGGTGACCTAAGATGGAGAGGTTGGTTCGTGATGCTTGCCCGTTGAAAACTGTCCCATTGGCTCACATTTATTGTTTTTTCTTCATAGCTGGTAGGTTCTCCCAGCGCAGACCTTGCAGAGGATCGGTGATTCCTGGTTGAATGCTTAAAGTTGAGAGGATAATATAGGGTTGTCGGTCACTGGGGTTCCTAGCCTTGCGACGAACAACTCTGCTCTTGACGTCTGCCAGTGAATGATTGACTTGGTTTAATAGTGGCCGGCTTAACATAGGCTTTTGGTTGACAAATCGTCTCTGGAAATCGTAGTAAAAATTTATTTGTTGGCAAAGTAATTTAAACTTGAGTGGTCCTTAAAAGAACCGATGAAATCGATGGTTAAGTAGGGAACGTAAATACTTATAATGGCCCTGAAAAGGGCCAGTGATGAAACTTGCAGCTATTTCTTATTATTATTCTTGATGATGGAAAGCCAGCTGCGAGTAGCTTGACTCTTCTCTGTAGGTATGCTGTTGGGACGACCACTAAGAAGGAGGCTGTTGTGGCTGCCCATACTCTTTAGGGCTGTCTTCCCTGGCTTTCGTTTAAAGTAGAAAATTCTCTGACGGCACTAGGTCAAATGGTTGAATGGCCACTAAACGGCCAAAGTGTTGAAGCAGGTTGGGCTCTGCCTGTACACGTTTCCTAGTATTCCACCAGAGACGTTGATGTTCCAAACGCCTATTTTTCCGTAGCAGTCGGTTTTTTTCACGATCCGGGGTTAAACCCGATTTATTTCGCTTACCCATCAAAGATGAGTGTCATCGGTAGACGAAATGCCCAGCTGCACGACAGACTACTCTGTTCTTGGTGTAGTGCCAATAATCGACTACGATAATCAGTTTCGATGGGGCTTGTTGTAACCACTCTTTACTGTCTTTGATTGCAGGTGGCTTCAATTTAACCTCAACGCCATCTACCGGATCCTACTAAACTAAAGAGCAAAGCGAGCTTATTTTATCAAAACTTTGAACTTATTCATCCGTACTGTTATCAACTTTTTCAAGAAAAAACCTATGCGAAAACCATCTCGGAATCATCTAGAATCAGTATGCAAAATTTCAGCAAAATCAATTAAGTGGTTTTCGTGGTTAGCGATTACAACGGTTTTAGCGACTTTGCTGTATATATTAGTAAGATGGAAAGGTAGTTCGATGTCCAATTAGCCCTAAAAAGGACCAGTAAGCTTGTAAAATAAACTCTTTCTTGACTGAAGCTCCTAGCAACCCTTTATACTTCATGGTGATATTCTCTGGACTGTTATTGTAACACCAGACTGATTGGGAGAAAAACTACAACGTTGAAAGTGTTGGAGCTAGTTGTAAAGATCTTTTTCATTGTTTCCTAGTATCACACCGAAGACGTTGGTATCTAAAGCACTTGTTTTTTTGCAGAGCTCATTTGTTTTTGTGATCTAAGGTGGAAAGATTGTTCCGTTTACTAATAGTAAATTACGAACCTAGCGAGAAAAATATGGTGCGTATACTATTCTTCTGCATACCCCCATCAAAAGAACTGATTTTTTGTTTTTGAGCAGGGCAGATATAAAACACTATTAGCATGGGTATGCAGAAAAGTTAATTTCTCCTTTATAGCTATTAGGTTCACCCAGCACAGATCTCAAAAAGGATCAGTGAATCCAAGTTAAATGCTATAAGTCAAGAGGGTAATATATAGAGTCGTCAGTTGGCGGGGTTCCCAGCCTTGCGACGAACAACTCTGCTCGTGACGTCTGCCAGTAAATGACTGACTTGGTTTAATAATAACTGGCTTTATATAGTATTGAGTCGAAAAATCGTTGCCAAATATGGTAGAAAAAATGTATTTATTGGCAAGGTAGTTTAATTTTAAGAGGCCCTTAAAAGAACTGATGAGATAAGTGGTTCAGTAGGCAACGTAAATACTTATTATGGCCCTGAAAAAGTTCAAGCTATTCCTTATTATTAATCTTCATGATGGAAAGCTGGCTGTCGGTAGCTTGTCTCTTACCCTTGAAGTCTCTGTGTATAGAGACCGAGGTGAAGAAAGGTACACCACTGGCCGAAGATTGTCTCGTCTTCGGGTTATTTTCCAGATAACCAACCGTTCATCGTTAGTCAAGAAAGTGGGCCTGGAAAACACCTTCTTTGTAGGTATGCTGTTGGGACAACCGCTAAAAATAAGGACGTTGTGGCTCTCTGAACTCTTCAGGGTTGTTTTCCCTAGCTTGCTGTTGTAAAAAAATTTGCTCTGATAGCCCCAGAATGGTTGAACGAAAAGCCATGAATCAAATAGCTGAAAAATATTTATACCTCGATACACCAAACGATGTGACTGTCGTGTAAGCTACGTCCAATATTTTTCGGCTGTTTAATTATCCTTAGCTCTATCAACGCTTTAGTTTTGTGATGTTTTTAGTAACATATCATATACAAGGCCAAAAGCTGGTATTATATATTCGTGTTGACTACCACATGTAAGTGCGGAAAAAATTGCAGGCCTATAATTACGAAATTTTTAGTGCAGCAAATACTGAAAGTAAATATTAGATGTATTTACTTTTTTAAGCTTTATACTTAACTAGCAGCCCCCCGTCTCGGCTTCGCCCGAGACTTACTAAATAAAACACCGTAGTGTGTTGACATGTAATGTGAAACATTTTTAGTTAGAAAATTTCACACATATTCCCGATACATCTTAGAACAAAAATCTTATTAAAAACATATTTTTCAGAATCCATATAGTTTATTTGGTCAAATACAAAGGTGTAAGAATTCAAAAAAATAATTATGCTGAAAAGTAGCGTGCGTTCTTTATGCCATAAAATAATCGATGGCTATAAGAAGTTGTTGATTTACAGTTTCTTCTGTGTAATTTACGAAAAGGGCTATTTTTTAAAGCTGTTAAGATTTTAAACCCCCAAAAAATTTATATTAAAAAAAAAATTTTTTTTCTCATATCTCACAATTTTATTACCAGAGCAACAAAGTCCTGGACCTTAAACCCAACATTTTTATTGCCACAAAAACAGAAATACATTTTCTACTTATTTAAAAATCTGAAGTAGGATCTTTAAAGATTTCAGAGATTGCTGTGAGGGTACAATGAAAAGCTGATCTCTCACGTAATGGACTCTCAAGTTGTCGATTTTGACGCTGCTGTTTCAATCTCGATAAATTTTCTGCGTCAGTTTCTTGACGTCAAAGTAAAATTGTATTTATTAGATACATTTAAAGTTTTTCTTCCAATTCACCCTCTTGCGACTTTTGGCATGCTTTAAATTTTTGTGACCCCTAAAGGCTGTTTTATGTCAACTTTGTTAAGTTCTAATACAATTGTTGGCAAGGTAGTTCAACGTCCGATGGCCCTAAAAAAGACCGGTGAATTTCTTAAGTATACCCTTTCTTGACTGAAGTTAACAACAATTGTGACTGTCTGGATACCTCAAGGTGATCTTCTCTGGCCTGATGTTAAAGCCCCAGACTGATTGGGAAAAAAATTACTAGGTCCGAAGCTTTGGGGCTAGTTGTAGTGCTCTTTCCCAACGTCTCCTGGTATAACGTCGAAGACGTTGGTGTCTAAAGCACCTTTTTTATTTGCAGATTCAGTTGTTTTGGTGATCTTAGATGGGGAGATTGGTTAGTGATACTTGTCCAGTGGAGGCTGTCCCGTTGGCTCAAGTTTTTTTTCCTTTATAGCTGTTATAGGTTTGCCCAGCGCAAACCTTGGAGAGGATCAGTGATTCCTGGTTGAATGCTTAGAGTCGAGAGGGTAACATAGAGTCGTCGGTCACCAGGTTTTCCAGCCTTGCGAAGAACAACTTTGCAGGTGACGTCTGCCAGTGAATAGCTGACTTGGTTTAATAGTGCCCGTCTTTAGTTAATATAGTCTTTTAGTCGACGAATCGCTTCCGGAAATGGTAGTAAAAATGTATTTGTTGGCAAGGTAGTTTACACTTAAGTGGCCCCTAAAAGGAACCGATGAAATTGATGGTTAAGAAGAAAACGTAAATACTTAAAATGGCCCTAAAAAGCGCCAGTGGTGAAACTTCCAGGCTATTCTTTATTATAATTCCTGATGATGAAGAGCTGGCTACGGGTTGCTTGATTCTTACCCTGGGAGTCTCGATGTACGGCGACTGTGATGGAGGGAGGTACGCCGCTGACCAAAGGATATCTCGTCTCGGGTCGTTCCCCGGATAACCAACTGCTCATCTTTAGACGGGAACATGTGGGTAAGCGCGTTGGGGACGCGACGACCAAGAAGGTAGCCGTTGTGGCTTCCCGTGCCCCTCAGAGCTGTTTTCCCTTGCTTACATTTGTAGCCACAAATTCTCTATCTACACCAGGTGGGATGGTGGGACTGCCACACACCTCTAAAGAGTTGGTGCAGACTGTACTCTGGCTAGATATGTCTTCTGGTATTCTGGCAGAGATGGCATCGGTTGGAATTAATTTTTTTTTTTTTGATAGCACTCGTCGAGATTCAGGGTGAAGGGACACTTAGATCCCTTCCCCTTTAGAGAAGAGTGTCGTCCGTAACCGGGATACCCAGTTGCAACGCCACCTAGCGGATTTTACTGAACTAAAGTGAAAAGCTGGCGTATTTTTGCAAAACTTTGAGCTCATTTATTGCTATTGTTATTAAATTTTTTAAGATAAAAACTATACTAAAACCATCTAGGAAGTATCATGAATCAGTGTGCAAAATTTCAGCAATATCGGTTCAGTAGTTTTCGCGGTTAGCGATTACAACGGTTTTAGCGACTTTGCTTTATATATTAGTAAGAAAAGGAAAACAATTTTGAATTTTAAAAGTGCCTGAAAACTTACGTGAATTAGTAGGGCAAGTTTATCTTGGCTACAGAAAATAATTGTATCATCATATGCAGTTTCACTGTATTCGTAACCTGTACAAAAAAACAAATGACAAAGTTAAGAGTCCAAAGTCTAGCATCATGTTCGATTTTATATTTTTCACTTTTTAATAAATACAACTATGATTCAAATAAGTGGCTTTAGTCTGGCTGAATAACTGGCGTCAAGTTCAGCTTCAAGTATCGCTCAATGTCTGTCTGAATGTCAAGCTAAAAGAATTGCTAAAAGTACGGCTAAAAGTACGGCTAAAAGCACGGTCAAAGTACGGCTAAATGTATAGCTTAAAGTATGGCTCTAAGTATAGCTTAAAGTATGGCTCGAAGTACATCTCAAAGTCTGGCTTAATGTCTTGCTTAAAGTCTGGCTGAATGTATGACTGAAAGTATGTCTAAATGTCTGGCTACATGACTGGCTTATTGTCTGGCCTCATAAAATTCATATATAATTTTATGATCTTTTCTCAAATCTTGACCAACACAGTGCATTTAAATAAATAATTGTATTTATTAAATAGTAAAAAATATATAATCGAACATAATGCTAGACTTTGGACTCTAAACTTTGTTATTTGTTTTTTCTGTGCAGGTTACGAATACAGTGGAACTGCACTTTTCGATAATACAATTATTCTTTGTAGCCAAAAAAATTTTGCCCTGCTACTTTACATAAGTTCTTAGGCACTGAAAATTGTGTACTGTAATAGCCAAACGATCTATTAACCTGGTACGTGAATAATCAAAATTGGTTACATAAGTATTGACATTTACTTATGGGTGAATTCAACGTAACTGATTTAGACGATGCCTCGAGTACGTATAGGTTTTCGTAAATAGTCGAAATGCATTAATAAAAAGGTTCGTTTTGATGTAAGAAAAATTCTCTTTCTATGCCATAATTAAAAGTCGTGTTAATCCAGTGTCGCCTTGCAATTTTATCACCCTTTGGCTCTTGCTCTTCGAACACTGACTTTGGCAACTAAATGTACATTTAAAAATGTTAACTAAATGTACAATTATATTGTTAATAACAATTTTTAAAAAACGTTACATTTTATGAGTAACAGTACATCATGTTGCATGTTTACTGACAATCATAAATAATCGTAAAATAAATATATTGTCAATAATAATTTTTGTATCGCATTTCATTTTTTAAATGTAATACGATTATATTTAGCTGCAATACTATTGTTTAATACGTAAGGGTGTATATTTAATGATCATCAGCTGAATGAAACAGTAGTTTTTGTCATACCAGTTAATTTATTATTGATTTTACAGTCACAAAAACAGCTATTTATCTGGAACAGTTTTTTTCTTCTTTTATTTCACTACTATAGCGATAGTGCTACTTTTACTACACTCTAATTAGAAAACTTTTGAATCTTTTTGTTTACAAGGTTATTTTATGTCCAAAAGTTATTAGCAATCCTGTACACACAATATATAGAGTAGCACATAATAGGGATCTAGCCCTGTAGGAAATGTGCGAGCGTATTTACAGATTCGTCTTAACTACGGTACCCACGGCAAGAGAAACATCTTTGTTTCTGCTTGCTGGTACAGTGTACCCTTACGTTTTGGGAATTGTTCGTACGATAGCTTACAATCAAGACTACGACAAAATAATATAGGCCAAAATGAAGATAAAGATGGGGAGGGATAATTATCAAGGTAATAAATACTTGACAAAACAAAGGAAGCACACAGTATGAATGGTCAGATCATAGACAAAAGCGGAAACGCACGTAAAAAATTCAAACTGCTTCTTAACTGTCAGTAAAAAAGTTGTGTTTTTTTTACACTTCAATGTCAGATGTAACGCATTATATTATACGTAAGTTACATAATAGAAGTATTAGCCACCGCGAAAATGAAATGTTTGTGATCTTAAAATATAGTGAGTTCGTATGTAATGTATCAACCCTCATCCGCGTATATTGTATTAAATAACATTGAAGACATAATACCATACAAAACTTCCAAAAAAGGTTTGAAAATATTATTAACAATATATTTATTATTAATTTCACAATTAGTTATCACTGTCAAGAAACATGCAAGATAACATTCTGTTACTGATAAAAAAAAATTATAAAAGAAGGTCTAGAGTGCCAGCTCACTAACGATAAATTGCGTTAGGTATTACTTAATTTATAAATTGAGAAACATTTCTGGCAGTAGTGCGAATTCTGTTTGCATTTAAAGCAGTCGAGTAGTGGCTCACTGTCAATTAGTTAACTAATTTATGAAATAATTAATAAACACTACAGAAAGTAGATCGTTTCTGGAAAGTAGATCGTTTTTGGAAACTAAGCGTTTGAAATTTAATTTATCTTTTAATTAAGTATATGAATTCAGTCACTAAATATCAGCGAAGACAGTGTATAGCGAAATCGGTTATTGGGGATCAGCTGCTTCGGATACTAATAATTTGATTACTGTTAGTAAAGCGTATTCGATTACTGAGTATTAATTCCCAAGCGCACTGGGTTATTAAATTGAAGATCTTTTTTTGTGGATTTGGGCGTATAATATGTTAAAACTGTCCATGGCGGTTTACGCATACTCGGTTTCTGGATGCGTACTGCGCAGTCTCGGGTCATTAAAAGTTTTCGGGTCGGTTGGCGCTATCTCAAAATTTCGTCATTAGGGTTCCGAAAGAAACTGCGAGAACAAATAACATTTTGTTAATTTAAATTTCTAGTTAATTATATTGTGTTTTATCATAGTACAAAATTAACAAGAGGTACGCAAGTAGGATAAATTAGTAGTTTTCGTCGGATAAGTGCCATCGTCTCCGGGGCTATTTTGCGGCCCAAAGGACCTGCGAAGCAGAGCCCGAGGGACGTAAGGTAGCCACGGAGCGTTGGCGCTTATGTGGCGAATGCTATTTTTCCTACCAAGGGCACACTAGCCTCTCAAAAACGCCCAAGGTAGGAAATGGTACATAACGTCACTAGGGCACAAAGTAAAAACATAAGCGCCCGAAGGGCGTGATTGTTGTATGATGGTGCCCGAGTGGCGTATAATATTTTTCTTACCTACTTTTTTTTATTACACTTTGTAATTGAGTTTGTTGTTACGCTGTGAATACAAAAAATCTACGTTGGTCATGTTTACCTTTTTTCGGGCTTCTACTTGACAATTTTTTGTCTATTTTAAGTCAGATGCACTGAAGAGGTTGACATCTCTATCTCAATTTTTTTCCCAACACATATGGATTTTGATAAAATAGGGTTAGTTTTGGGCCAAGGTGACACTATGGTCGTACGAAGCTGTATGTAACTGATTCTTCATGACGTTACGAAGGTTTGGAAAAAAAAGTCAAAATATAGAATTGTGCCAAAAATGTATGTTATATTTGAGAGTATCATACGTGAACAGTCGCGATTGTTGTATGTTGGTGCCTGAGTCGCGTATAATATTTTTCTTACCGAGGGCGCAAAGTGCAAGTTTTTTACCCGTGGGCACACTTTGCGCCTCGTAAATCACTTTGGGCCCTAGGGCAGAAAAGTACTTTGGGCCCGGAGGGCGCAAAAACTTTTCTGCCCGTGGGCCCAAAGTGATAACAAGGGCGGAAAATGTGACCCGAGGACGCAAAGCAGCAGTTGCACTTTGGGCCCATGATAAGAATAGTAGTTTTCGTCGAATAAGTGCCATCGTCTCCGGGGCTATTTTCTCGGGCTAGCAGGGTCCGAGGGACGTAAGGTATCCACGGAGCGATAGCGCTTATGTAGCGAATGCTATTTTTCGTACCGAGGGCAAACTAGCCTCTCAAAAACGCCCAAGGTAAGAAAAAAAGGATTTTGTTCACACAATGACTTAAGTTGGGTTAGATTATAAACAAATGTGACTTGAGTGCTAAGAACTTTATGTTTATTTATTTACAATGTATGTAATTAATACATATTGATGGAACGAATTTGCTTAAGTTAATTTAAGTACATTTCCAATGGAAAATAACGTTTTATGTATTTCTTACAATGTAAACGTTATACCTCGCTAGAATTAAAAGTAAGTCATGGAGTACATAATATTTCATGGAACATATATTTAAATTTACTGCGACAAATTTCGTCTACCTGTATGTGTCAATTTCATGAATTGCAAATAAATAGTTCTAAAGATTGTAACAATTAATAACACTTACGCGTATATGGGACGTTTCACGCGAAACGTACCAGGCCCGCCGCGCGAGCACTCAAAGTCACTGTTTTTAGCTCATTTTCTCAGCCATATTCCTATCCTCAAAATATTGTTGCAAATAGCATTTTCGATGTATTTTTCAGTCAGCTTCCCGATGGTGTGGTTAGTTTTCCGAAAAATTTCATTTTCACTGAAAAAAAACACAAAACAAGCTATATCTCAAAAAAGGCATTTATAATATTATTTTTGATAGGCTAGATGAAAATCTGAGGTTTTTTTACATTTGAAACGTCTTTTTTCACAGTGTGCTTTCACTGAAAAATTCGAGTAAAACAATACCAAAGAGTAGACGTTCGGCCGTCTGAACGCGCGCTCAAGTTAATTATGAATACTATTAATTTAAAAATAGTTTCTAAACAAACATTTTCTATTACTTTTTAGTTATAGATGAAGTTCAAGATGTAGGATTCTTTTTTTTTTTTTTTTTTTTTTTTTTAGTGGTCGCGGTGGCGCAACGGTAGAGTTGCAGTTCCGTCGATCTCCGAGGTTAAGCTGCATTCGGCGCGGTTAGTACTTGGATGGGTGACCGCTTGGTCACCATTCGAGTCTCGCCGTTTCGCCTGTGCTCTTGATTCTCGAAGGTCAATTAACTGTTTCTCTGACGCTTCGTCTACGTAATCATAGGTGTGACTGAGTTGGTCCAGATGTTTATGTATGTATATATATATAAATATCTGGTCATAACTCAGGTGCACCAGTGGCTAATTAACACTATGCTTGTGTTAAAAAATGCCATGTCTGAGCCTACGGGCGATGATGAATGAAAAAAAAAAAAAAAAAAAAAAAAAATATAGGATTTTTGGTTGGATTATTTTGTTTTGGAAAAAGTTGATACTCAGAGCTCATAGATGTTTTTTTAACTTCAATGTTTTATCACCGATTGGAATGACAGCATGGAATTGGAGAGCACCTGGCATTAATTTTGCTTCAACAAATTGAGATTTGAGCTTAATTTTACGTTTTTCATACGACTCTTTACTCAAATAAAAAACTTTTGTTTTCTTGCAATAATTCTCTGCCCAGTCGTACAAGTTTTCTTCTATTAAAATTCGGTTATTAGAAGAAACTTGAAGACTTGCACGTCTTCCACTTCTCTTCAAGTTGGCTTCAATACCGTCACACGCTCCCTTTTCATGAGCAGAAGCAAAAAATGCCAATCACAATGAATTTTAGAATCTTTTTTGTGGAAAAGTATGTTTCTAAAATTGCTCTTATTTTTGGTATGTTGACTGGCCCTATCAGTTATGTAAAAAATTTTCTGTCCTACAAACTTGGATTTCAAACAATTTATTGTAACTTTTTGGTACTCATATACAGCAATTGTATTATGATTTAGGTTATCGGAAATAACAGCAATACTTATGTAGTTAAGCTCATCTATTTCTTCATAATTAATTACAACTGTAAAAATGGAAGCTTGGTTATTGTTCCAATAAAAAGGTTGGGTTGAATTCTGTGTAACAAACGCATAATTTTTCAAAAAATCACAAGTTACAATAAATTCTCCACTTTCAAAATCTTTTTTTAGTTGATGAATAAAAAGTGATTGTTTATTATATAAATAAATTAAAATATGCAAAGTAATTATAATGAATTTAGAACTAAAATACGCTTTTTGTTTAGACGGTTCTTTTAATTCTATTTGAAAATCATGTAAAAAATCAAAGATTTTATTTTAATTAAACAATACTATATTAAGTAATAACGTATAAGCACATACAAAAAAGTAAAAACACACGCAGAGCCTCCACTCCCGGTTCACGAAAACTCTCACCAGACCACGCTCATGGCGTAGTTCAAATTCAAAACCCAATTGCCCCATTGTGTAACTAAGTAAGAAAGTAGGTCAAAATTAAAGAACTTAAAAAATAGAACTCATCAAAATTACTTTTTCAAACATGGCCAAACGATTGTTCTACAAATTTATCATTAATAAAGGACTTTTACAAGGACTCTTTACCCAAATTTATTTATCAAGGACGTTTAGCACACATAGGTTTTTCTGATAAATGTTGTTGAAATTTTGAACGTACATTCGTTATACCATCAAAATTAATGACACAAAGTTTTATATCCTTTTACTTCAGTACGTTTCACTTACTTAATTTAAAAAAATTTTATTGAATACCTAAACTTGTGAAAAATCACGTAAAATTGCATTTATAAAGAAATTATCTGTCTATCTTTAGGCAAATCATGTATTGATCACAAATGTATAAAAATATTAATTAGTTATGATGAAATATCTTATTTTTACGAATAGTTTGTTACATTTTGGAATTTGCAGTGCAATTCCTTACATTGGACCCTTTGAGCTTACGTTTGGGAGTGTAACTGCTGTGTGGCTTAATACACTGCAGTTTGTCAAAAGAGCCACGTCTGAGTCTAAGGAAGCTGATGAAAATAAAAAATAAAGTACCTTATAAATCTCTCGAGTAAGTAAATCGAGCACTGTCGTTATTGTAGTATAGGTGTTTGGTAGGTCTAAAATAAATTTTTTTTAAAAAATAATTAAAAAAAAAAAAAAAATCAATAGCAACAATATAAACAACCTTAGTACCTGTACCTTTCTAGTTTTCGCACCAAAAATTAATGGTAATTTTGTAGGATAAGTTATAGATCAGATATTAAAGTACTCTTTCTTTTTTATCTTTAGTAGAGATTAAGCTCAAATAAAGATACATAATCATTTCAAACAAATTAAAACTATAAACAAAAATTAAATTAAAACTTATTTGTCATGAGCTTAAACTCATCAGGCAGACTTTTACCCGACTGATCCTATGTAACAACATTACTCATCAAGAATGTGTCCATACAATTGTGTTGAATCTATATCTATTGGTTGAAAACAAGAATAAAAAAATCCTTACGTAACTTGGTATTTTATCTACACAAAAAAAAAAGAATAAAACAGTTTTCGTAATTGTATTATATCCTCATCTCATGGAGTTCTCACGTTATTATGTAGTTTAAGGTACGTATAAGAGTCTAAACTCTGTTTTAACCCCAATGTTCATCTGTAAGAGTTCATGACTTTAAGCTGTGAATATTTAACTTTTGACTTTACTTTAAATTACTATAGTTAAGCGAAGTGGTAAGAAAGATTTCACCTTTCGGCGCCGTATGGTGGAAAGTAATTATTAAATTAACACTTATGTTAAAAGCTTTCCTGTCACATGTAAAACGATTGTTCAGCATTTTGCAGCTTGGTTTTTAGTAGAAAAACTATGGGGATTCAAGGACAGTGGAGATTCTAGAACAGGGGGGATTCTAGGACGATGGGGATTCTAGGATAATGGGAATTGTCCTGTCCTAGAATCCCTACTGTCCTTGAATCCCCATAGGGGTTTGCGGCCGCTCAGCCTGGCGGCCGTAACGCTACTGCGCTGAGTCCCATTACTACCTCTTTCGCTTAACTGCGCACGTTACTGCGCAGTAGGGGGTCCCTACGAGCACTCTTATATCTTCACTCTTTTCTGCGCAAATTATTGCACAGTAGCAGCAAACAGCACGTATGTGCTGTTGTTGCACAGCAGTTCCGCTGCTGCTCTCGTGCCGTCGACGTCGGTATCGCGTGTTGACCTCGTGCTGCCATTAAGTGTGTGCATGGTATTTGTACTGCAGCTAGTGCCGTTGATGCCGATCACAGGTATCATCGACGTCTATCTCGCGTGTTGACCTCGTGCTACTATTAATTGTATACATTGTAACGTTGCATTTTTAACCCTGAATCGACGTTTTCACGTCAACACGAAGCCGTCCCAACTGCACAAAAACCTCTTCGAACACATACGACACTTAAAACAACAAACTCTGCGACCCAATACTCTCTCGAACGCTTTGGCTTCGCTCAGCTCTGCTCTCTCGATGTAGACTCCTTATCTAGAGGAGGCCCCACCGCGGACTGTCCGTCGAGAGGCGGACAGTTCCCGAGGGAAGTGATCAGGATGTGAATATCTCGCACTCGTACAAATAAACACACCAACACGAATTTCACCTTTAGACTACTTTTATTTCATTGACAATAGATGAACACTTCTAAAGAATCGACGCTTACCTCCGGCGCTAACTCGCAATTCACACTACATGCACTCTTTTGCTCTCATACCTCGCATTCGAACACCTACCTACACCTACACGCACACGCACACACCCAAAGTTCCCGCACTCGACCTAGAGAATGGCTCGCTCCGAGGTTACGACAACCCGATTCGATCACGAGAACACTTGGCTACCACGAAACGCCTTCGATAACGAGCTCCCCCACGCATCAACTCGATGACGAGGACACACACCACACATCCTCTCTTGGTCCGCAGGGTGTCCTACCGGCGGCTTCACCAGCTGGTTTACCGAGTCTCAGACAACGCTGCAAACACTTACACACACACACACACACATGAACTCTACGACGTCCTACCACAACTGTCAGCCGGCCCCTTACCAACTGCCGAGACTCAGACAACGGTTTGTATCGAATACTCACACATATTACGCCCTACCACAGCGGACAGTCGACCTCTCGCCGACTGCCGAGGCTCAGACAACGCTTCGCTTCGAATACACACACACACACACACACACACACACACACACACACACACACACACTCGCGGTGCTACTGTTTCCCGTCATCTCGAATGCATTGACTTACCCGCAATTGAAGCGATCACGCCCACCAAGCTCTGTTTCCCGACCCGAACGTCTTCCTCTTGAACCAACGAATTCTCGCTCTCTCACTCTTTTAGCCATCTTGACCCCTCAGTTACGATTCTTACTTTTCTCCTTAACCCCCAACGAAATCACCAATTCCCTCAACCACACACACTCATCCACGCGCCCACTTTTAACCCTTTCTCTCGAAACATTCTACACTCGCACAACCTCGTCTCCGCGCCACATACTATGTCCCTCTCCTTCACTTTCCCACTAGTCGCTACCCTTACCACGCACTACGCGAAATACCTCCAGGCCACCATCTCCAGGAAGTTGTCAGCGTCAAATCTTCACGAGGTCGCCTACTGCCATCCTGCTCCTCGTGATTGCGGAGTCTTTAGCAAGGCTGCAGATGATGCCTCCCGTAGATCACCAAGAGCTGGTGACGGATGTAGGTTGGACGACATCTCGATGGCGCACACGCTCTACATCCTTTTCTCTTGAAGGGCCGTCAAGGAGTCCTCTCAGTCTCGCTGCTCGCGTCCTACTCCTCAAAATCTCTTATATCTCTTTCTATCCCCTACTTCTCTCATACGATCTAGCTCGCACACGTCTCGTTTCTCCCCATAACTACACGTATATACACAAACTCCCTATATTCCCGGCGCATTACAATTTAACAAAAGAGACATACAAAATACAATCAATAATTACAATAATCGCTACAAATCGACAACCCATCTATTTTCCCACAAACCTACCGATTCAAACTAAAGTGTACACGTATAGATACATCTGCGCACACAGTATTTACGTTAACATCACTTATAGTCCTTTAATTACACATTTCTTCTTATTATTCTGGCTTTTCCCGCTCGCACTTCTCTGTGCTCGTCTCACTGGCTATATGTCTCCGCCGTCCTCTCCTCTTTCCTCCTCGCATGAAACATAACAAAACACAAACACACGTACACAGGGCATTAAAACGAGCCTAAAACCTCAAATTTTACATCGAATCAAGTTTTGGTGTTTTTCGGGCTAATATGAAAAATGACCCTGTCATAACATTGTTGTATTGCTGCTAGTGCCTTCGATGCTGCTCTCGGGTATCATCGACGTCACTCTAACGTATTAACTTTGTGCTGCTATTAAGTGTGTGCATTGTTATACTACAGCTGGTACCGTTGATGTTGCTTTCAGGTATAGACCTTGTGCTGCCATTAAGTGTGTGCATTGTTGTACTGCAGCTGGTGCCGCTCGCGTGTTGACTTCGTGCTACCATAAAGTGTGTGCGTTGTTGTTGTTGTACTGTTACTGGTATCTTCGGTGCCACTCTTGGGTGTTCTCGGTGCTGCTCTACTCGAACATGTCATCAGCCTGTTACATCAAATACGAGCTTCATCTGCTGATATGCATGCTTGTATTTAGTTGTTTAGTAATAAGTTAAAAACGTAATGCATATAACTGTTTCTCTCTTTTTCTCTCTATCTGCTCATAATGATTCGGTGCTTTCTCCTCAGCAGCCAATAACACTGCTCTCTGCTCTCGTAGACGACATAGTTCTCTCTGAGGTCGGCGATGATGATGTGGTACTCTCTGCTCTCGATGACGACGTGGTGCTCTCTGTTGCCCATGATGGTGATGTAGTGCTCTTGATGATGATGCTGCTTTTTGCTTTTGACAATGACGCTGCTATCTGCTGTCGATAATGACTTGGTGATGCTTCTGTTGTCTGCGATAATGACATAGTGCTCTCTCTGCTCTCGATGATAACTTAGCGCTATCTCTGTAGCTAGCGATAATGAGATGTTTACAGCAGCAGGTGTCGTTAATTGGCGGTTTATACTTTCACCATTTTGCTACACGTATATTAGAAAATATTGATTAGGAATTTTTTATCATTGGCTTATAACATCACTATTTTTGCTGCTTTTATTATCAACAGAACCATAATGTCTACTATTTAAAAGTTTTTGGATGAGTTCTGCCGGTCGATACAAGATGAAGAAAAAGGTAACCTAGATGTAATGGAAAATAATAACACAGCCATGCCATTAAAAAAATCATGAGAAATTCCCAAAAAAATGGATTATCTCGGATGAGTGGTATGAATCAGATCAAACAGGTTGGGTAAAATATTTTTTCATTTAAATTTTTTTACACCTTACTTCGTTGTGTTATTTTGTAGATTCACCTTTAAGTTCTTCAAGTTCCTCTTCTAGTTGCTCTTCAAATTCCACCTTTTCAACTTTTTCTCCATCACAGGTCTTTCCTGATCTATCATCAGAAATGAATATTAGAAGTTGGTATTTCATACATTTTTGTTGATAATAAACTAACAGACCAAGAGCTGAGGCCTGAGGGTGATCATAATTTTAACCACACGGAAAAAGAAATCAAGCATCTGTAGCATGAATACCATCCATGTATCGACAGTGTGAGAGAAGTATTGGGTTAAACGCATCGGTTCACATAGCAACACTGTGCGATACAGGTATAGACGGTATAAGATGCGCTCAAACGAATGTAGTATGGTCTGCTAGCGTATACACTGTGACACACACGGTCGTAGCGCGTGGAGCCCACGCGCAAAGTGTTTCGTGTGTACTCATACTGATTTTGAATGAGAGACATACATGAGATGCACAGGCATCTCAGGTATTCTACGTGCCTATCATGGGGTTGGTCTTTTTCACTGTGCTTACTAAGGTATACTTGATCTGTTAGAATACACATTACTGTAAATTCAAGGGCTGTCCTATAATAAAATATTACGTAAAAAAAATTCTTTATATATTTACATGGCAGAAAAATCCTAATAATTTGATTCCATCAAGACTCAATAATAGACAATTTTTTGGATATAAATACGTAGTTTCAACTTCTACTGATATTAACCGATGTGATTGACATCATAGTACATAATTAGTTAAATCCATCATTTTAACACATAGTGGTAACAAAAAATGATTTTTGTATTTACCTAAAGTAATTTTAAAAATTTTTACAAAAACTATGAGGAATATTTCTATTGGCATTGTCATACTGTTTAATCTTTTCGCGCTGGCACAGGTGTTTATTAATTTACCTTTTGCCGTATAACCTTCAAAATTGTAACGTATACTGATTTTTCGAGAATTGTCTCCGCTCTCTCTCTCTCTCTCTCTCTCTATATATATATATATATGTATATATATATATATACATATATAATGCACTCAGCGCAGGGTGTTGACAAATAAAGTTGAGCACAATTCACATGTAGTACACTTAAACAAAATATTAGTAATTAATGATGAACAATCGCCACATTAATTTAGTACTCATTAAAGAAATAACTATTACCTTGGTTATTCATCATTATACACATAAAATCACACGAGCATCACACATATCACATCAGTATATCAGCTGTAATGAATGCGTATTGCAGACCGCGTATGTTATATATAGGATATGCCTATAGCTCCCAATTGAATTCAGCGTGCGTACACGCGAAACACTTTGCGCGTGGGCTCCACGCGCTACGACCGTGTGTGTCATAGTGTATACGCTAGCAGACCATATTATATTACTTTGAGCGCATCTCATACGATCTATACTTGAAATCCAAGCATTGCACACGTGAATCGATAGTCATACTAACGCAGTATAGATTCTCATGCTACAGCTGCTTGATTTTTTTTTCAGTGCAGCCACCACTTTCACCAGAATTGAGAAACCTTATTATTCGTGGAGATCCAAAACATTTCGGTCTTATTTAATTGTGGTAAAAAGTTATATGGTAATTATAGTTGTGCCATATGATCTTTCTTATTAACCAGCCGCAACTTACACCCATGGATAGAAAATAAAAAGTTATTTCGTGGAAGTGCCTTTTGCGGCAAGATTAGAATACATCTTGTACCCTAAAATCGACCTTCGAAAAAATAGACCTCCTACCCAATCGTACCTATAATACTCATCAAAGATAATAGATGATGCATTGAAGATAACATTATAGATAAGAATACAACATCTTTATTTTTGGAGGTCGATTGTCGAGTACAAGATGCATTCTTATCTTGCCGCAAATGGCAACAACGTTATATTTTCTATCCATTCGTGTAAGTTGCGGCTGGTTTATAAGAAAGACTATATAGCACAACTATAATTACCACATAACTCTTTACCACAATAAAATAATATGACCGAAATATTTCGGATCTCCACGAATCACAAGGTTCCTCAATTCTGGTGAAAGTGGCAGCTGGTTAAAATTTTGACCACCCTTCGGCCTCAGCTTTTGGTCTATACTCAACATCAAATATATTACACTTACCTTTATTTAAATATCACCTATTTTGCAGCTCATCATTTATCACTACCAACATCTTCACCACAACTACGCATCTCAGAAATGTATCGAACTCCTCCTTTCTTACAAGAAATTTCCAGTTCCACATCATTACAGGATGGTAATGAGAATACTGAAATAGCTTTCTTTGGTAGAAGGATGATGCTGTGGGATAGAAAAACCACACGTGTAAAATGGGCCTGGGAACGACAGCCTACGCTACCCAACCCAGTTCCTACACCAGTGAAACATAAAAAGGAAAAAATATAAAATAAATAAGTTGTTTTATACTATGTTCTATTTTTTTACAATTTTGTAATTTTAGTAAAGGAGGTTAAAGAAAAAGAAGTTAAGGAGAAAATAACTGAGCGGTTGTTCTTCACAAGTAAGGGCGTTGGTCGGAGCCCTTACGATTTTTTTTCTTTAAATAAATAACTTGAAAAATTTTTTTATTCACTACTCACTAGAATAATTAAGAAAAAAAATATAATGTGAAATAAAAATGATAGATAGTTAAAAAAAGATAATATTGAAGTAGAAATCATAGACGGTATAATGAAATGGTATTGTACAGAACTAAGTGTATATAAATTCATTATAAAATTATTCAAAATAAAAAGATGTAGTGAGGGCTCCATCTAACGCCCTTACTCGTGAGAAACAACCTCGTATCATTTTGTCTTTATAACTTCTCTTTTTTTTAACAAATTATCAATTTATTAAAAATAAATTATAAAATCATTTATAAAAATCCGTGGTATCTTCTTCCACTAGAAAAAATGGTAGTAATCGGTAGTTCACAAGCCAGTTTTTCAGTGTGTAAACATTTCTTTTCGCACACACTGGATTTTCCTTTAGTAAATAATTTGAACAAAAAATTCTGTTATTATCGTTCAAGCTCTTTATTGAAGGACATCCCATTTTATCCATATTGTAGATTACTCTGAAATATAAAATGTTATGGTAATTAGGTTAAAAGCATCAAAAATGTATAATACTTACTTATCATAGAAAATTTCTTCAAGCCACTTTTTCTTTTTCAACCCTTTTACAAATATTTTCCTAACGTTTCTTATTAGCTTAGTAGGGTAAAGATTACTTTATTATAAGGTATAGAACCGGATGCCCATGGAATTCCATGATAATGGGATTCTAACCATTAATTAGTCCAGCGTTCACCAGGTGACAGCTTTGACCTTTTGCAAGGCGCTTGAAATTGGTAAACTATAGATGTAGCACCTTGTTGAAGTGTCCTTTTAAACACCTTTGAAGCCCTGCAAGTAAACAACGTAGTCTGGCTAGATTGTTGTTTAGCGCTAGAGCTGTTCTTCATCCAGGAGACCCTTTTGGTTCGACGACTTACCGACGAATGACCTATCTGCAGTTTGCAACCTCCTTATGTAGAGGTTCTGGGTAACTCCCACCTTTCTTACTCACATGCGCATGCGCACATTAGTCTCACTTCAGTCATACGAGGATATAAAATAGCGTTGAGGATTGGAGCAGTCATTCTTCGTTTGGAGTCAGTCGGAAGCACATCGGCAGCAGCAAAGACAAAGAGATTAAATACGCCTACCCACTGGGTCTTTCCGGTTTTCCACTTCAGTAATAGCAGATATCAACGGCTTCCCCACTCTAGCAAGACCGATAGAAGGTGTGAGAGTGCAGAAAAGCAATCATTCTTTCCTTGGTGTTAATTAGGAGCACATCGACAGCAGCAGAAACAACGAGATTCAATACCCCTGCACAGTGGGTCTTTCTAGTTTTTCACTTCAGCGAAAGCAGATATCTACGGCATCTCCACTCTAGCGAGACCGATATAAAGTGTGATTGAGCAGAAGAGCAATTATTCTTCGCTTGGTGTTCGTCGGGATCACATCAACGAGCACTTTCTAGGAAAATAATTTCAGCTGAATCAAGGATCAAATATACCATGGCAGACTTACAATACTTCAAAGTGACAGTGAAAATGTTGCTGCAGTCATTGTATTGTGCAGCTGGTATGGATGTAGATAATTTAGACTTACGTAGATGGCTGCAACTATCTTCAGAGGCGATTGCTACACTAGAAGAGTTGCTTACTACGTCAAGATTAACCAGAGCAAAAAGGCAATCGTGTATAGCACTAACAGCTAATTTAGTAAGCATTAAGAATAAGCTTATAAGATTTTTATATAAAACTGAAGGAGAATTAAGAGCACAATTGGATGTATCAGTAATAACTAGAAACACTGTGCAGTGGAATGGTGTTGTGTCAGCTTTCGATATACGTATAAGATCAGGTATTATTACGAATCTTGCATACCTAGACATTAAATCATTATTAGATGATGCACAATTTTTATTTGAAGAAAATGTTATGGCAGCTCTGCAAGAACTCAGTGCATTAAGGAGGCTTGGGCGTTTGGTGTCGTATCTATTGAGGGGCCCCTGTGGGGTACTTGTCATACAAATGATTCTTTGTAATATTTTTTTTGTAATCATTTTGATTATACACATGTGTGAACAAAATAGCAATAATACGCGGAAAAGTCATTGGAAAAATCGATATTAAAAAATTTATTAGTTTTCCCGAGGTAACTTGTGTAAAGATGACGGCCCTGCCACGATAAAGCTGACAACACTGTACTCTCTTGCTCTCATCTGCTATTATATACCTATACTTGTGTTAGACTTAAATTTTCATGCTTGTATATTTATGAATGTACAGCGCATCCGCACTTACAGTACCTGAACAAAACAATTCTCATGTTCGATGTTTTCCTCGCTATTTTCTCAAAATTTAACGTGTTGATCCTATTCTTTTTTTTAAATAATAGATTCTTTATACTTTCAAGTACATGTACCAATTTAATGTGTGGGCCCACAGCTTTTTATTGCGGTACGGTAGTCTATTGAATTTCGGGTTCCGTAAGGTTGCGTGTTAAAATGACGAATTTTCACAAGCGATTTTCTCGAAAATAAATGTGTTGACCTACCTATTTTGTTTTCCTAAAAAAATCTAGCAAACTTTATCTATATAATCTCTGAATTTCAGACCTAGCCAGCATTCAATTCAAAATCGCCCAAGCCTCCTTAATGGTGAACGCTGAGCTCTCAAGTGAATACGTGCTACATAAAAATGACTCTGAGAGTAGTAAAATTAAATACATTAGTACTAAAAATGCTCCAATTTATAAACTAACAAATCTTAGTGAGTGGTTTGATTACCATGTGAGTGAGCCATTGAAACACCAGATAGAAGAGTTCGAAGAAAGAGGTTCAGGCTGGCCATTGCAACAGATTTTACATTTAATGATAAATATTAAAAAGTACAATCCGATAAAAGGAGGTTCGTACATTGAATTACCGCATGTTAGTCATAATAAGAGAGCTAGTAATAATGTAAAGAGCAATTATGATAAGTACTTTATGTGGGCAGTATTGTCTGCTATTCATCCAGCAGAAGTGCACAGCGAACGTATCAACCAGTCCGTACAGTATCAAAATGAACTTAACTTCAGTGGTAAAAAGTTTCCAATATCAGTAAAAGATATTGTAAAATTTTAAAAACGAAATCCGGTATCCGTGAACCTATACATCCTCCAAAAAGTTGGAAATAATCACAACGTTGCTCCATGCCATATAACTTCGGTGAAGAAAGAAAAGCATGCCAATTTATTACTCGTTCAGAATTACTATACTTATGGAAATGAGGAAGAAATAGAAGAATATGATGAAGCTGCTAGTGAAATGAATGTTCCAGAACTTTAGATCCACTATGTGTGGATTAAAAATTTATTACGTTTAGTTAGAAGTCAATTAACAAGTCATAAATGTAAGTGATTCATTTGTGAGAGATGTTTTAATTTCTTTGAAACTAAACATAAACTTCAAAAACATGAGATCGACTGTGTAGTGGTTAATAAGTATAAAGTAAAACTTCCAACTAAGGATCAAAGTGTACTCCAGTTCAATAATTTTAATTATAAAGAAAAAGTTCCTTATGTTATATATGCTGACTTTGAGTGCCTTTTAAAACCAGTTGAAAATGATGATCGCAGATATCAAAAACATCAAGCTTACAGTATTAGATATTATATTCAGTGCAGTTTTGATAGTACACACTCCATTTATTATAGCTACAGACAAGAGGAAGATATTAATGGTGCTAAATATCCTACAATGTGATTTGTGGATAACCTGAAAGCTCTCGCAGATGAACTAGACCAAATGTATAAGGAACCAAAGCCAATAAATCTTACGAATGGAGACATGTTAAAATTCGCATTAGCAAAATTATGTCATATTTGTGGAAAAATCTTTAGAAAAAAATTAAAAAAGTGAGAGATCATTGCCATTTAACGGAAAAATTTAGAGGAGCTGGTCATTAAGGATGTAATATTAACCATTAAACTTCAAGATATATACCTTTTGTATTTCATAATCTAACTGGATATGACTCTCGCTTCATAATTAAGGAAGTAGCGACAGCTGCAGACTTCAAAGGTCGTGTCACACTAATTGCTGAAAATAAAGAAAAATACATATCTTTTACAAAGTATATTGATGGTAGTTATATCAACTTCAGACTCATTAACTCATTAAGATTTACGCCGTCATCGTTGGAAAAACTAGCATCTTACTTGGATCGATACGATATAACTTCGAGTGCCTTTCTACAAGATGGTTACACTCAAGATCAGATAAAGTTATTATTAAGGAAAGGTGTTTTCCCGTATCATTACGTCAGTTCCTTCGAGAAGCTTAAAGATGTTTAATTTCCGAGTAAAGGAGACTTTTATAGCAAACTTACCGAGAGCAACATTTCTGATGATGACTATCGTCATGCCTTAAAAGTATGAAAAACATTAAGTGTCAAATCACTTGGTCAATACTCAGATTTATACCAAAAGACTAACGTCTTATTGCTTGCGGATGTTTTCGAAAATTTTCGTACGACTTGTATAAACGCGTACGGACTTGATCCTGCACACTACTACACGACACCTGGTTTAACATGGGATGCCATGTTAAAATATACGCGAGTTAAATTAGAGCTTCTCACCGATATAGACACGTTATTATTTATCGAAAGAGGTATTAGAGGTGGTATAAGTCAATGTTGTAACCGGTATGCGAAGGCAAACAATAAATACATGGATGAAGGATATAATCCCGTAGAAGAAGAAAAATTCCTTATGGATTACGATGCCAATAATCTTTACGGTCGGGCTATGACGCAGACCTTGCCACGTGGCGGCTTTGAATGGGTAAGTGATCTAAGTAGTTTACATTTTTTCCATGTTCCGGATAATCACTTTTACGGCTATATGTTGGAAGTCAACTTGAATTATCCTTGGAGCTTACACAATGACCACAAAGATTTACCTTTATGTCCTGAACTTATGACACCACCCGTTACAAAGCAGAAGAAACTGATGACTACTTAATACAATAAGGAACGTTATATCATACACTATTGAGCTTTAAAGCAAGCTTTGAAACATGGATTAATCTTACGTAAAATACATAGAGCATTGAAATTCAATCAAAGTGCATGGTTAAAGCCCTACGTTGATTGGAATACTGAGAAAAGAGAGAATGCTAAAAATGAGTTTGAGAAACTCTTCTTTAAGCTATTAATAAACGCGGTTTACGGGAAGACAATGGAAAATGAGCGAAAAAGAGTCGACGTTAAGCTTGTTAATAAAGGGCATGGGCGCTACAGTGCCGAGACCCTTATTGTTAAACTGAACTTTCACAGTCGTACAATATTCGCTGAAAATCTTGTGGCCATACAACTTGCACGAACAGATATCACAACTAGAAAACATATCTACGTTAGACTTAGTGTACTCGATATATCGAGAACACTTATATATGACATTTATTATTCGTACATGAAGCAGCGTTTAGCAGGTATGTGCAAGTTATTATACACACACTGATAGTATGAAATTCAAGATCAAGACATTTATAAAGTAATGGGTGAAGACATCGATAAGCTCGATACATCAGATTATGCAGACGACAATCGTTTTAATTTACCTCGAAGAAACAAGAAAGTGATTGGTCTCATTATCGATGAGTGTTGTGGTAAAATTATGCTCGAATTTATAGGTCTTCGTAGTAAAATGTATTTTATTAGTGTGCAAGACGATAGATTGATTGAAAAGCAAAAGGCGTGAAAACATCTGTTGTCAAGACAAAAATTAGATTTGAGGACTATGAAGATTTTTTATTCAACAAATCTGAAATTACATGCGTGCAAAATCTCAGTCGTTCCAAGCACCATGACGTTAACACTGAAAAACAGAAAAAAATAGCTCTGAGTCAGAAAGATGATGAGCGCCATCTGCTGCTCAACTCTACAGATACACTGCCTTGGGGGCATAAACTCATGAAGAATAAGGAGGGTGAAGCATTCCTACAAATCCTACTGCAGGAAGACGAAAAAGTAGAAGAAGAAGAAGATATAGAGCGACGGCCAATGGAGGATGTTGGAGTGGGGGAAGCTTATGGAGAGGGAATATCCCTTTATCAGGAGGCACCTCAGCCTGCGGAGCTCATTCCAATGCTGGATGAGTAGCACATGAAGTCCTCCTCCAAGTAAGAGACAGAAGCTAGCCTTGCATAAGGAGGTATACCAGCCTGTGAAAGTCATTTCAACGTCAAACGAGCTAGAGAGCACATCGAGTCCTCCTCGAAGCAATATAAAAAGATTTAAACTCTTCTTATCCATCAAAAGATTGAGCTTAACTTTCAAGTGAGTAGCTACTTTTACTTAATATACTGTAAGCTATAGCACATAATGATTGAATTTTCGATTTGTTTTAGAAAATGGACTTTGCCGAGTTAAACCGTATCGCTAAAAATATTTATCTCCCAACAAGAGTTATCAGAGTTGGAGAAGGATAAGAGATATGTAGTGACAGAACTTAAGAAGATTAATACCCGCTTTGGATGCAAGGACATCATCACCATCGATGATGAGTTCCAAGTCTTCGATCCGGATCACGTCGCCAAAGCCATCGAAAAAAATGAAGACTTGTATAACGAACTAAGGAAAAAAGTTCAAAAGTATGCTTTATTTATAATTTATCATGGCGATAATAAGTTTGAATTTGCAGATGTGTAATATAAGATTGTACAAATGAATGTATAAATACATATCAACAAAGAAAATAGAGAAAGATAAAGTCAATAGAGGTGAAAATGAATGATAGATAGGTTGTTTCGCACAGGAAGGGGAGTTGGTCGGGGTCCCCTTTAATTTCTCTTTCTTATTTTATTATTTTTTCATAAATATCAGATTTAATATTCCAACTATTATGAGAATTATTAAATTCTAACCATTTAACGTAAATTTGATAACCGCGTTTTTTAAGAACTTTCTCCACAAGATAGACATCAAAATGCTTGGCTTTTAAAATTTCTTGTTCCTAAGAGCCTCCGGACACTGGTTGACCTTCATTATCTTTCAAATTGTAAGTAGTTGGATTTGTTCTTAATATTTTAGTAATTGTAAAAATCTCTGTAGACCAATTTGGCGTAAGACCTTTTTCAAATTTGTTTTTCACTTTGCTTATATGCACTTTATCATTAACTTTAAATTTTGGATTTTTTCTTCCAGGCTCACCTTAAGAATTATAGCGTTTGAAAAGTTCGTCTTCATTCGTTAATGTAATATCTTTTGGTTTCATAGCTAATGTGCAATGTTTTTGATTATTATAGGCTGTAATTAAGTCTGGCAGTAAATTGAGCCATTTATAGTTACCATTTAGACTGAATTGAACCTACATTCTATTTTTCAATATGCGATTGATTTTTTTACATATTGATGCTTTAAGGTTACTGTAAGTTGAATTCAGATGGATTTTGTACTTTTTCATAAGATCTTGAATACTTTTGTTATAAAATTCCTTACCTCTATCGGTATGTAAATTTTTTGGTACTCTTCCTCGATTTAATATGGATTTTATTGCTGCTGTGACGTCATCCCCAGTTCTTCGTTTCACTCGTACGGCCCATGCATACTTTGAAAATACGTCAATTACAGTAAGCATGTATCTATAACCTTTGTTTTCTTTAGCATAAGGTATCATTTCAACGAGATCAGCTTGCTATGTTTCATCCAATCCTCGTATATCATACTTTTGACGTGAATAGTTACGACGAGCTGGTTTGTAAAGCTCCTTCACTACACTGTCCTTTTTGCGATCCATCCTCGTTGACGTCTAGTAAGTAAATGCGAGGGAATATCACACACATACGACCAGTATATTTATCTTTTCTAATTATCTTCTGGAGTAATGTTAGAAATCTGAGATAACACTTCTTTTGAAGTTTTAGTTCCTGCTTCAAATTTGCTATTTTCCGAGTAAATTAATCATTTAAACTACTCAAAATTACTTTTATCTTACCTTGCTCGTCAACTAGAACTTTCCTTTCGTTCTGAAAACTACTAAGATTCATGGCATCGTTGGAGTTTATTACTGCTGCAACATTGCACAATCTTTTGTTTTGTAAATCATACTGACTATCAGCAGTGACTTTATATTTAATATCAGGAGGACCTCAGCTGCTGCCTTCAGTCTTACTTAACTTACGTTCAAACACGTCCATGCTCATTGCGATACTGACTTGAATTAACTTTTGACTCAGTATATGTACCCTCCTTTTCGTAACTCTTTAATAATCGATATTATCTCATTATTATGGCTTGGATTTCCTGCCGATCTTTCAGCTATGAGTAAGTGGAGACGATACACTAGCTCATTCGGATCGTCCTAGTGTACATAATCCACTTGTTTCGTTGGCTTATCAATTTTATAGGGAGGTAACAATGACCCTCCCTTTTTTTTATTGCCGATAAGATCAAACATCGGAGCTATAATTTTATTGAATTTATTACTATTATGTGTTCGAATAAGTCTATTCTTGCTAAAACCTTTTCGATGTGCATTTGAAGTTTCCAGAAGTACATAATATTTACTTAAATCATCTTCAGTGATGCAAGATATATCAGGATGTTTTTTCACAAGTAGCTCTATCAATTCAACTGTTATAGGAAACCTAATCTCATTTATCCTAATTTCATTTTTATCTAAATTTATTGGTGAATTTCCAAACTTTCCATCTTCTTTTCGAAGCCCATACACCAAATCTAATAAATCTTTCTGGTTTTCGTTAACTAGTTGTAAGTATGAGTAATTAGAAGGGTTTTCATTATTATCATCTGTCTGATTTCGAATGGTAACATTCATATCATTATCATTATCATCATCATCGTCATCGTCATCGTCATCGTCATCGTCATCGTCATCATCATCATCATCATCATCATCATCATCATCATCATCATCATCATCATCATCATCATCATCATCATCATCATCATCATCATCATCATCATCATCATCATCATCATCATCATCATCATCATCGTCATCATCATCGTCATCGTCATCCTCATCGTCATCGTCATCATCATCATCATCATCATCATCATCATCATCGTCATCGTCATCGTCATCGTCATCCTCATCGTCATCCTCATCCTCATCGTCATCGTCATCGTCATCATCATCGTCATCATCATCATCGTCATCATCATCGTCATCATCATCGTCATCATCATCATCATCATCATCATCATCATCATCATCATCATCATCATCATCATCATCATCATCATCATCATCATCATCATCATCATCATCATCATCATCATCATCATCATCATCATCATCATCATCATCATCATCATCATCATCATCATCATTATCATTGACATCATCATTATTGTAACTTTGACTGACAGCTCAACTTTTACTTAAACATCGTATCTTCATCATCACTGTATTTTTTCTCTTTTTTTTCGCTTGATAGGCAGCTTTGGTCTAGGAATATTATTAAAATAATTATTACTCACGGAATGACTTACTTTATTCCCTTTCTTTGTTTGCGTCGCGATTTGTTGTAAGGGATAGGTGATTGGTTTAAAAATCTCTTTAAGTACTCTTTCAACCTTATCTTTTCCAAATTTTAATAATCTATATTTCTTTTTGACGGCTTCTCTTGCCTTTACCAGCTGATAAAAAACGTCTTTTCCTTTCTTGTACATGTTCACGCTTTGACGTTTTAGAGTAGACTGATTAGTTCGGGCTACATACGACCTATATTTACAGCAAAACTGTCAAAACCTCTACGGTATCGGCCGTTGTTTATCTGTCTATTCTTGTCGATAACAACAAAACCATATTTATCATCATTCCAACAGCTTAAGCATAGATCTTTAAACTGACTATAGGACATATCAGAATTAACGTGATCATCGTACATATGCTTTAAATTAAGTTCATCTTGACGAAATAGAACAAGAAGATTAACGTTATCTCTCACAAGGTGCTTCGGTACTTGAGCATATGACTAACAAAAATAAAAGCAATCGATATTTTTATATCTACCCATGCAATAGAAAGCTTTCATTTCATCCTGCGATATCATCAAAATTTATAATAGAGTTTTGTAGAGCATCGTCTGGAGACACTACTGCTTCATGTTCACTAAAGGGAAAATATTGCACACCATATATAAGCTCCAAAAGCTCTTTTAAGAACTTATATTTCGGTTAGTTAAGTGACTTGGAATACAGGTAAATATTTTCAAATCTTAGTTTATTCGGATGTATAATTAGCGCTAATAAACTGTTTGTCTTACCACATTTATATGGACCGCAGAAAACAGCTTGAATACTGTCAGGTAGTAAGTCACCATGTCGACTGGAGTGCTTTTCCTGTTTTAATACAGCATCAAAGTTAGGAACGTGCAATTTTACGGATTGCTCTTTAAATTTCATGTCTGCACTGTACAACGGTTAGACTATGACTGACGTCTAGTCCATGAAAACACTGCTTATATACTCTCGTGGTTGCACATTTTCAGATCTGCAGACTATAAATACGATGATTTCCTTCTATAGAGCTCAGTCGTGATCCAACTTTCGAAGAGCAATGATCATACATAAGAGAGGACGTGGTCTCCGAATTAGATTATAAACACTTTACCCGCTGAACTTCACATACCAGGCTATCAGTATTGCGGTCCAGGTACTAAACTTGTGAAACGTCTTGCTAGAGGTGATTCAGGTATAAACCCACTAGATGAAGCGTGCAAGGAGAATGATATAGCTTATTCTCAGAATCGAGAAAACATCTAAGCTAGAGGCTCAGCAGATAGGGTCTTAGCCGAGAAAGCTTGGCAAAGAGTCAAAGCCCGAGATTCAAGTATTGGGGGAAAAGCAACGGCTCTAGCTATTGCGAGTACTATGAGGCTTAAAAGTAAATTGGGTATGGGCATGAAAAGTAAGAAGAGACCGTGCACTACCTTGCGTACAGTCATTGAAGCTGCATCACATAAAATAAATAAATACCAAAAGCAAAGATGCACACAAGGTTATTACTTCGGCTTTGAAGGGGGCACGTAGTGCAGTTGAGAAAGCAAGTGGTGAGAAAAGTGAAAAAACACCACGTATCTTACCTCTCCCTGCTCGAACTGGTGGTGTACTACCTTCAATACCCTTATTTGCTAGTTTGGAAGCAACTGGAGCAATAGCTAATGGTGTAGCTGGAATATTAAAAAGTATAAATGCTAGTAAGGCTGCTAAACAGCAGCTGCAATAAAGCCAAAGACACAATAAAAGTATGGAGGCTATTGCACTTGGAAAAGGTTTCAAAATTTGACCATATACAACAGGATTAGGCGTCTACTTAAAGCGATATGCTGGAAGTGGTTAAAAAAAAAATCAATGAAATAAGAATTCCTGATCGAACTTTAACGAACAATGATGTACTTAAACATGCTAAAAAACTGAAAATTCCCAATTTTTGTGGAGTATTCATGCGAAACAACTAACCTTCAAATGGACCACGATTCGTCAAACTGCTATTATAAATCTTGATAATAAGGATGGACCTGAAACTCATTGGGTAGTGTATCGAAAATGTAGTGATAATGTTACATACTTTGACAGCCTTAGCAATTTGCAGCCACCTTTAGATTTAATGCTGTACTTGGGAGTTGATAAGGTTAAGTATAACTATCAAAAATATCAAGACCTTATTTCTTTTAACTGTGGTCATTGGTGCTTGCTATTCTTATCAAAGGAGATTGTAAAAAAGTGTGTAACGGAATGTCATTATCAGAAATTATTCATTTGCTCTTTAGTAGCCATGGAAGAAACATTGACACTTAGTCTGTCTGGTACTTTTTCTGTACTAAAAGCGCAGTACTTTCTACCTATCAAATTATCCAAAAAACATAACTACGTTCTTGGCTTAGTAGAACTCCTTACATTTAATTCGGTTCCAAATATTGACGAAGGTAATAATAAATTTTACGTAGGTGATTAAGGGATCATTTTTCCAACAGATAGTTACGAAATTCGAGATATAGAGTCATTTTTAGTGAACGTATTACAGCCTAAAGATATAACTATTGATATCAAACCCAACAATAACACACTCCGTAGTGTAATTATCTGTAACCATACGATTGATTTCAGACCAAAAGATACTGCAGGTCGTCTCTTGGGTTTTACTGAAGGTATTTTAGAAGATAACGTCACCCATAACTCAGACTTACCTGTAGCTATTCTCAAAGTAAACGCATTACGAGTTGAGTGCAGCATCATTACTGGGGCCTACATAAATAAATAAAAGGTTCATACAATTCACGAATTTTTCCCAGCCGTCCCACCAGGATAAAAAAATCATCGAAGTTCCTTTATAAATAATTTATTTACCGATCGTTGGGCGCACTATTGATGACATACAATAACGTATAGTTGACCAGGAAAGAGAATTAGTCAATTTTCGTAGAGAAGTCATAACGATAAGGTTGCACATAAAACCCTCACAATAATGGGAATCGTGTACAATCATAAATAAAATGTATATAAGCAGCTCGACATGCACCCTAGTGGCCAATGGTGACGCTAACGCAGTACGAGTCTGGGAAGAGTTCAAGATAGAAATATTGAAACTCGAATGGCATATGCCCTATGTAGTGATGTCGGATTCTCATAAAATTTGACTGCTTAATTATTTACAGAAAGATAAGTTCATTTCTATGAGTTTCCAAACTTAGAAGCTCTATGAATATCCACTCTTGCCCACAACATCAAAACATATTTGGACAGTCAAAACGTCCAATCAGTCGGAAAAACCACGCAATGTAATTTTAGTTTTTCAGTTGAATCGTAAGAATCAAAGAGGAGTTAATGCTAGTGTGTTTAATGATTATAACATAAGGAACGTAAAACTCGCTGTTAAGCAAACTCCAATTCCTATCCCATATACCACTCATCGTCGTCGATTGCTCCAAGCAAAATGAATCGCTTAAAAATGCTCCAGTTGATGTACGTTTGGAATTTGAATCTCATGATAATTTTCCTGACAACACATCAGCTGACTGCTCAATTCTGCACGATCGCATTGTTCAATACAATCCAATGAGCGGTGATGTCAAGAAACTCATGTAAAGTAGTGGTGGGGGTAGATGATAGTAGTGGGGATAAAACTATAAGGGCTCGTGCCTAGCTCTCTTAACATTATTCGTCTTCCAACCGTCATGGAGAAGTCACAATAGCAGCAACAGCTGGAGCAGAAGAGAAGAAAAGAACAAGCCAAGACAATAAAAGTGGGAAAAATTTGAGAAGAGAGGTGAGGAAAGAGAATCGGCTCAAAAAACATCTAAAGATAAACCTAAAAATAAAAATAAAATTGTGGTATCAAAAAGGTACTTAACACTTGAGACTAATGGATTACATAGTTGATATGCAAGGTTTTAAACAGCCTGTCGACAATTTAGTTCTCTAGGTGTTAGCTATACTACCACTCCATTCTGATGGTGAACCTATAGTATTTCTCTTTAAAAAGCCGTTTCTATGGCTACGATTCTCAAACGAATACAGAAGAGAAAACTTATGGCTGAAACGCTGTTTTCATGGTATACCGTGGGAGTCGGGAAATTTTTCGTACAATACTATAGGAAAAATTATTCGAGAACACCTACACAATGCTAGAAAAGTTGATGTATTTGGCTCCTTCAGAAAACAATGGTTGAAAGATTCAAATTTATTGTTTATGATATTACAAATTTGGGCTATCCCACCACCTGATAAAATAAAACCAGCCACTGTATACCCGCATCACAATGGGGTGTACAAGGCCAACTGTGTGTATCATAACGTTAGACTGTACAAAAAGTTTCTCCTAGATTTGCCTGAATCCATGGAATGGGTGTAAGCACTTCTCTTAGTTTTTAATACTTTATAAAGTTATTTTTACTGTACGAACACAATCTAGCAGACAATAGGCAAACTCAATTAAGTATCCTACTTTTTTTCTACGTTTTGGAGACACTGTAAAAAATACAATCGTAGAAATACGAGTCCACTTTTGAAAATATACGATATCCAGCGACGTGAAAATATCGCGGACTAGTAATCTTACAAATTTTTACGTTAGTATACTACCGTTGTTGCAATTCAACTACGTGCAGCATTGGAAAAAATCCGACCAATGCTGAACGTTGTCGTTTTACTACTCACGTTGTAGACTTTTTATGCTACGATCGTAGTAAAATTATTATCTGCTGATAGAAAATGCGTAGAGGCAATAGTAAATCTACTATTGGTATAGTAGGACCGAAACAGACTTCTTTTTTCTGATTTCTTAAAATTTCCAACTATTTAACCTGCTAGTATGTATTTTAGAACTCTCGTGTGCTACTTCGATTGTTAATTTAGTACTGTAACAAGTGTTACATTACCATCATAATAAGTACACTATCATTATAGTGAATAAAATATCAATTATTTTCATTCATAGCATTACAAGCCAAATAGTAGATTCACAATTGGTACTGTACTATTACGAACATAGTCGTCACTTTACATTATTTAACATTGGTCGGATATTTTCCAACGCGGAGCGTCGTAAATGTACGATTGTATTTTTTACAGTGGAAGTAAGATGTAATGGTTGTACCTTACAGATAAGAGCGTTTGATTGGGACTCTTATCAAACGTGTGGCTAAATTAACATAATGGACGTGAAAAATTTTATTAAACCACCTTTTGGGTATAAAAAGCAGGAAAGACATGTGAAAGTTATTTTTAAGACGTTCTCACGTTAACGTTATAATATCTTTAAGTTCTCTTATAGATATTTTTAACACAACGTCAGATAATGCTAAAGTCATCCATGAGTCATCTTTCAGATATGAGTATCTTAAAGACTAAAGGGAAAGTGTATGTACGCATGCGCATACGAGTAAGACAGATAAGAATAACCAGAACCTCTACACAAGGTGGCTGCAAGCCACAGAGAGCTCATTTATCAACGAACCATCAAACTCATAGGGTCTCCTGAAGGAAGAGCAGCGTGGGAAAGCCATGGTAATCATCTGAGAATAGCAAGTTCAGCAGCAGAACTGCTGTGCGATAACAGCACCTACGTGCTGTTTGCTGCTACTGCGCAATAATGTGCGCAGAAAAGAGTGGAGGTATTAGAGTGCCCGGTGAGAGGTAGTAGGGACCCCCCACTGCGCAGTAACGTGTGCAGTAAAGCGAAAGAGGAAGTAGAGTAATGGGACTCAACGCAGTAGCACTCTCACTGCATTAGCGTTGCGGCCGCCAGACTGCAAACCTCTATGGGGATTGAAGGACAGTGAGAATTCTAGGACAATGGGTATTCTAATCCACTAACCGTGGAATTGTCTCAGAATCCCCACTGTCCTTGAATCTCCATAGTTTACCTACTGTTTTTATTTACTGATGTATTAAATTCTTATTTTACATTATCGTAGAAGAAGCTCTGTAATTATTAAAAAATGATAATAATAATAAATTATTATAATAATCATAAATAATGTTACAGAACGTATCCAAATCCACACATTCAAGTTACCACTATACGTTTTTATTAACGGTCCACTGAAAGCGGGCCACCTAGCGCACGCTGTGTTCAACTCACTCAGAATGGCAGGGAGAAAGCTAAAAAAATGTTTAAAAATAAAAATCAATAGACTTTGATCCGCTCTTTCTATTGGTACTTTTTTTGTGAAAATCTTTTAATAAGAAATAAAGACGTTGGTATGAGTAAGTCGTACTTTGGTGAGGTGTGCAATTGTCACTAGCGCCCCACGCACGCCGTCAAGCGGTAATACACAATTACGGACGAGTCTATTATATACACCGCCGCCTTAATGCTATGAAACTTGCTCATGCCAACTTCTTTATTAGCTTGTAACTCACAGTCACGGCGCTAGAAAATAAGGCGGTGGTAATCCTTTATGACCATACGATATGCAGCTTAAAATTTGAAGAAAAATACCCTAACATAGAATAATATCCTAAATTGTCTACTTCAACGGAGATACGCATTATTATTCTTTATTGTAAAATAACTCCAAAATCGACTTAAGTAAAATCGATATATTATTATAAAAAAATTCGTTTGTGCTATTTTTTGCTGAAAAAAAAACAAGTTACAATCCTTAGTTATTACTAGTTTTATGTATGATCCGTATGTATACATATTTCAACGTTATTACATTGAAATATGCACGTTGTTTTGGGGACACATAGAAAATGTCAAAAAGAAAAGCGATACTTACGATAGGTTATAAAAAATAAATAGCACCATTGTTAAGCTTAGGATAAAATGAATAGGAATAAATACTGCCTTACTGTCCAAAAATACTTGTAATTGGAGTAATTAATTGTGCTACTAAGAATCCAGGCACAACTCCAAAGGCTCTGATAAAGCACTTCTTAAGCTACTGCGCATGCCCTGCGCATAGCTGGCTGCAGCTGTTTAATAACCACGGTTCACGACTCATTGTTTGATCAAACAACAGGAAAAAAATTTTTTAAGGTACAATTAGCCTTCAGAAAAAAAATTATGAAGGTCCGATGTCGAAAAATCAAATATAACTGCCAACATGTGTAAACAACTGAAAGTATCGTACTTTGGCTTCTATTGGTCCTATGTCAACTTTGTTTTCTTTTTAAATACATGTGAAAATAAGCATAATCACTTGCACTAAGTTGTTTTCATCTAAGTTTAAAATTAGATAAAGTACGACCTTGTACTTGCAGTTTTTTGCTAATAACTTTTTTATTTGTTTATTTAAAAAATATATTTTTTTAAAGTAGTAAACATAATGTTACTTTTCACTGATTCCAAAAAGTTAGATGACGATTTTATGCTCATGACAAATTTTATACAAGATCGAAGTTTTTAATTAACAATGTTACAATAGGCCACCATTTTTAAATATTGCGATCGAATTTGGCGTACAATGAAAAACATGCTGATTTCTATAAAATTTTGAATTTTCATTCAGTTTTGAATATTGCAAAATGTATGTTTATGCATTTAAATATTTATGCGTTTTTCGGCATTCTCACTTGTTTAAACGATGGAAAAAATTTTCTAATTTTTTTTAATACTCTATCCGTGTAAAATCATCAGATAAACAATTTTTGTGTCTAACATTTTGATCCAAAATCAAAACTTACTCAAATAATTAATAAAAACCATAAAAAAGCCGATTTTCAAGTTATTTTGTAATAAAAAATAATGATGCGTGTCTCCGTTAAAGTAGACGATTCAAGGGTGTTATTTTACGTATTTTTCTTTAAATTTCAAGCTAAATATCGTATCGTTATAAGGGACCACCACTTTTTCCGTTTTGTTTTGCTCTGGCACCCTGATTATCATGCATATTTTGGTCTCCCACTTTAAAAATTTGCGAAGATAATGTTTAGCATTGCTTTTCTGACTCATGCAAACTTTTTTTTTGAGCCATCGTGAATTTTAAAGAAATATTTTGAACTTCTGACTTCTCCACAAAAAAAAGTTTGTGAAGAAAAAAATAACACGATAAGGAAAAGAAGATCAAAATATATTAATTTACATTTTTTAATTATTTTATTAGCTATTTCTCAGCCAGTACGAGTTACTTAAACACACTGAAAAGAGTTCTGCACGCGTAGTGTCCCGTTTTCAGTGAACGCGCCCATATATGAGGCCGGTGCAAAACATTGTAAGTCAAAATAATGGAAAAAAGTATAAATTTTTTATTATTTACCTCAAGATGCTTATCATGTGAGCTCACTGCATATTTATTTTCATACATATTTGAAATCCTAAATTTGAAAAATCCCACAGTGCACCTATTTAACACGGTAACTTAGTAAAAGCTTCCGGAAGAATGAAATATATTTTTATTAGTTACAACTTTTTTAACAAATAAATATGTATACGGTAGAAAAACATATTTAAATATGAAAGTTTATTTTTACGGAAAAACTATCATCTATTTTATAAAATAAATAAACAATACAAACTTTCGCTGAAACTATTCGATGGTTTTTTTTATATAATAAAATAAAATATATTTGTTTTGCTTGTTTATTTTCAAAATTTGTACACTATTTGATTATAATTAATCTAATTAAAAATAGCGATCGAGAAGATATGTTTTACCGTAGTTTAATAATAAAGTTAGTTAAAAAGTTCTGGGGGCAACGGGAGGTATGTAGGGGGGCTTCTAGAGGTCTGTGGAGGACTGCAGGGTGCTACGTGATGCAGTGGAGAGTTTGGAAAACAATTGTGTGATGTCAAAAGAACCGAGACAAGGACGGAATTTTAGTTTATTTTATGTGCAGGGAGGCGGTAATAGGTGACTGGGGGGCCAGTGGGATATTATGTAAAATACCCAACATAGATAGCTACATAATATAGGAAGTTACATACCCCGCGTACTGCATCTGATATTTTCTGTACCCTGCTCCGTTTACCAGCTGCACTGTGCATGAAAGACAGATTTTCTTTTTTTATGACGTGTCTTTTTATGTTCGTGCTTCTGCACCGCACATACAAATAAGCATACCATACTTTCAATACGTCTATCTGTTGGAATATAAGTAAATTTATATTACATGCGTAAGTGGTGTGACATCTGTTATGCGGCACGGGCACTGTGAGCGCGAGATGATGTGTGTGTGTCTTTTGTAGTTTGTACAGTGATGCATTTGGGAGGGACAGAACATGGCCGTTGCCGAGCACGCATGCTCTCTAGAGTCTCTCGGTATTACGAGAGGACAACTTGAAATGTTGTTCAATCTTTATTGCTATTGTAAGAAAAGTGTTAACAAGTGTTATATTACTGATCCACTACCTCATAGTATACTCATTCAACATGGTAGCCGACTCCATGGTTAGTATTTTTCTTTTTTGATTTTCACGTGCTGCTCTGGTGGCCGTGATAATAAATTACTACGGGTTCAAGTAAAAGTGTCAATCCAACATTAATGAAACTAAAAGATAGTGTCAATCCAACACTAATGGACGAGTGAAGGGAGCGAGGCGAATGCGTATACGTGGATGTAAGATGCAAATGGACACAGCGTTCATAAAAATAACAAGAAAAGTATTTATAGTAAAGAAAATTCTAGAAGATTTGGACAGAGAAGAAGAAACCAAAATGGTGGATGAAGTAAAAATTACGGTGTTAGATAAAAAAGACTTTGAGTATTCGAAAAAATAAATCAAGATCTGAAAAAATGCGATGTAGTAGCAACGAGAGCCATGACAAGGACGGATAGAAAAAAAGTCGATCACAAAGGACTTGCAGACTATTAATGTAATGTATAGTGGAATTTCAAATGATCAGTTACAGTTTGTAAAGGACAAAGAAACAGCGTACGAAATAATGATTAAATTTGATGAAATGTATATGAAAGCGTCTAACGCAGTGCATATTTGTGTAAGAAACAAGTTGGAAAAATTAAAGTTAAAAGACTTTGCAAATTCAAGTGCGTTTTTCACTGAGTTAGAAATATTAATTAATGAGTTCAATGCGCTGATGAAAATGTGACTAAAAAAGAAAAATTAAGCTACGTGATAAGAATGCTTCCAAGTTCATTAGGTTGTATTGGTGATTTAATAGACGTGTTAAAAGAATCTGATCAAACAGTTGAATAGTGAAAAGTAAAATAAAAATGATTGAATTCAAAAAAAGGAAAATGAAAAAAAAACAGTTTAAGTGCATTTGAAATTAAAAGAAAAAAAAAAGCATGTTTCAAGTTCGTAAAATATGGACCCTTCGAGGTGCAATGTACGAGAACGAGACAAAGCGATAAATCATGGAAGCAAGGTAGTGCGCGTCAGCAACAAGGCGGGCGACAACAATAACAGCGGTAGCAACATCGCGGCAGCCATGGCCGAAGTCGTGGAGCTGAAAGAAGCTCTAGTCAACATCGTTGTGGAGGCGGTTGACAGCAAAATAATCCAGGACATAAAAGTTAAGATGGTAATGAGCGTAGTTTTTATGCGAAATTCGAGGAAAGACCTAATGAGTCGCGTGTTAAAGTAAACAGCTGTGCTAGTAAGATGAATGCTTACTCGATAGCGGTTGCTTAGATCATGTTATAAATAATGATCGACAGTTTTATGAATCTGTTGAATTAAAAGAGCTTACAAATGTAAAAGTAGGTGATGGTCGTTCTTTAGAAGCAACAAAATTTGGTAATATTAGACACAAGTTTATTGTTTACGGTCAAAGTAAAATGAATACAATGAAAAATGTTGTCTTTGTCAAAGATATGGATGGAAATTAAATAAGTTACGGTAAAGTAACAATAGCAAATAAGATTACATCAGTAGGAAATATATCAAAGATTTTTGATTAAAATGGAAATTTAATTGCGTTGCCTATTGAAAATAATGATATTTATCATATGACAAGTGAAATTATGTACAGCCAGTCTAATTTAACAACAACGAATAAGTTAACAGAAAAAGAAAAATCCCATAGAGCACTAGGTCACGTAAATTTTAATAATATGAAAACAATTTGTAATAAACGAATGTTCGATGGTTTACCTAGGGAATGAGAAACAAATTGTTTGAAATGTGTGATTTGTTTGGTAAATAAAATGCATAATTTACCAGTCAGTAATAATAGATGAAGGACCAAAGATATTTTAGAAATTATACATACATACGATTTAAATGGACCTCATGGTACTACTGGTTTGAACGGCAAGATATATTTTCTGAGTTTTATCGATAATTACAGGAAATTAGCTAAAATGTATTGTATTAAATCAAAAAATCAAATACATAACTGTTTTGTTCACTATATAAATTTACTTGAAAGTAAGACAGGAAAAACAACAAAAAGACTAAGATATGATAATAAAAAGGAATACATAAATAAGGATATAAGTAATTTTGAAAGCGAGAAAAGTAAGTCTATTAAACCGTGTCCGCCTTATGTACATGAATTAAAGGGAACGGCAAAAAAAAATAACACGGATATTATGGGTATTTCTAGATGTTTATTTAAAAAACCAGGGTTCATGATAGATTTTTGCCAGAAATATTTAGAACAGCAGCTTATTTGAAAAATAAAATTATCACTAATACTGTTGAAAAGAATGAAACACCTTTTAAAATTATGTTAAGGGAAAAGCCTAGAGTAAAAAATTTAAAAATTTATGGAAGTAGGGTTTTTGTGAGAATACCAGAAAAAAAAAGAAATTCAAAATGGGACGAAAAAGAAGATTGAGGAATTCTGTTAAAATATGAAAATGTTGGTTATAAAGTTCTGATAAATAATAAAATAGTAGTTGCAAGATACATTGATATTATCGAGGACGGCACAAATTGTATTGGTTTAGAATCAGAAAACGACATAGTAAAAATTAGTTTAAATAAAAACAATGTTGAAAACGAAGATGGCGATTTAAATACAAACGGGAATTATGAAATAAAAATTTGAATTTAAGACGGTCAACTCGCGAAACAAAAGAGCCTGATAGATACAGATATGAAAATTTTGTAAATAGCAATTTTACTCATGTAAATTATGCAAATGCTGAGACATATATTTCTTATAATGATGCGATAAACAGTAATGAGTCTGAAAATTGGAAAAAGGCGATGGATAAAGAAACCGATTGTTGAAACAAAAATAAAACTTGGATTTATGTAAATAAACCAAATGATAAAAAAACTTTAGATTTAAAACGGGTTTATACTTAAAAGGCTAACGATTCTTCTAAAGCTAAATTAGTAGTAAGAGGATACCAGAAAAACGATTTAGTTGAT
Organism: Copidosoma floridanum; assembly: GCF_036245765.1. Classification (NCBI taxonomy): domain Eukaryota; kingdom Metazoa; phylum Arthropoda; class Insecta; order Hymenoptera; family Encyrtidae; genus Copidosoma; species Copidosoma floridanum. Next base: position 396,584 of record NW_028321888.1, read on the forward strand.
GATATTAATTTACCAGCTGCAAGAATGCAAACTTTAAAAATGTTACTTTCTCATTGTTGTCAAAATAATTCAATTATTGAACAGATAGATGACTCATTATTTTGCTGTAAAAATAAAGAAAAATTAAATTTTGTTAAATGATGATTATGTCAACGGTTTCAAATGAAAGATTTAGGTAGAACAAATACTTATTTAGGTATTAGCATTAATTATAACTATGAAAATGAGAAAATGGCACTAGTGTGTTAGTAAGGCGCCATGATCAAGTCTGCTGTACTAACCTAGCTCAAAAATGTCCGCTTTCTTAATTACGGAAAATGCATTTGTGTTCAACTCGGCAGTACTCATAAATGTATAAATAATACACTTCAAAAAAATTACAAAATATCCTTTTAAGTATCTAGTTTTTTTTCGTATAAATTAAACAGAATAAGTACTTTTTGAATGAGAGATACAAAATAAGGAGTAAACAGCAGAGTCAATTTAATTCGCTATCGAGAAAAGTGTGCTATGAATTTTTAAAATTGGAGATTGTAATGAAACACAATTAAAGTACAAAGTCTCACTAAAGCCTATACTAAGTTTTAAATCATAATTTTAAATAAAATGGCTTCTAGAAGTAATTTTGTGAAAAGCAATCGTGCCATGTAAGAAATTGATCTGGCATCAGATAGTATACTCAGTGCGTCCTTGTCTTCAACATGAATGTAGCATACAATCTGGAAACAGATTTATTTACGTCTGTGCAAATATCTCCATAACTGCAGACGCGATTTTTCAAAACATTCTTATCGTTACGTCAAGCGTAAAAGGTATTTTTCTACAACTTTTTTGACAATTAACATTTAAGCTCATGTTAAATATGACGAAAAAGAAAAACTTCAAGAATTTTTTTATCGAAATCTGTAGACGCGATTGTAATTAAATTTAGTGACAACATCCATGCGATGTTTTTTTACAACATACATATAAAAAAAAAACATTTTTATCGTTAAATAAACTGCGCCTTAACTCCCTTAAATAGTGGCAGTGAGATTGAAATTTTATTTTGTTATTTTAAAAAAACTTTAAAAGTGCTTAAACTGTCAGACAAAATGAAATAACAAAAGGAATAATTTCTACATTTATTGAATTAGAAGTCAAAAAGGAGATGTGAAGCTAAGAGAATCAAATGAAAAATTTAACTAAATGATATAATAACCTGACCATAAATGTGCAACATCAGTAAAATTATACTGATGTAAATAGAAGATTTAGTTTATGAGATTTGAAATCTCGCGCTTTAGGATATTCTCTTACCTATAAGGGCCAATCATAAGCGTGCGCGCGTCTATTAATACACCAATAGACTCTGTTTATACTTACTTTTGTCCAGCAGCTTGCTGCTGCTGCGGTTATCGTCAGTCAGCCTCAAACGCCCTTTTCGGTCAGTCGCTTTGCGCTCGTATTTATAATTTTCACGTGTATCGTTTCATGTAAGATTATTGTAACGAAAACGATTCACAATTTAGATTGACACGTACTTACTCAGTTTGACTCAAAATATTAGTCTGCCTTTTTTTATCTTGCATGTAAGCAAGTATTTTGACTTGTTAAGGTAGAATTAAATAGAGAGATTGTTTTTTATAATAAACGGCTAAAGTGTTTAAAAGTGTGTTGTGCATTATTACAGTGTCCTTTAATTACATCTTTTTTCACGCTCCCCCAAATCCGGCGTGCAATATAAAAAAAATATACAGTCCACTATCTTACTGAGTTCGATTTCGAACATGGTCCTTCGAGCCGGATGTGGGGAGGTGAAATATAGGTGTAGGACATTTTCCTTTTGTGTAGACACGTGGTCGTTTTATCGGCCATCTTGGCTTCTTTTCACGTTCTCGGGCGACGAGGCTGACGCAGTCAACGCGCCGGCGCGTAGTCCGTACGCAGACACACACACACATTCAGCCATATCTCTTTCTCTCTTTTCTTTGTTCGTTTGTCGTCGGGTGTGAGCGAGTCCATTGTTTATATAGGGGACTCACTGCTGCTGCTCGTGCTTTGGTCATCATCAGCGTGTGCTGCTGCCTACCTCTGCAGGCTATTGAGACAACACCGCTGCTGCTGCTGGCTCCACGGGTCCTTTCGTCGTCAGCGTGTGCTGCTGCCTGTCTCTGCAGGCTATTGTGACAACACCGCTGTACTGCTCGTGCTTCGGTCGTCGTCAGCATGTGCTGCTGCCTGCCTCTGCAGGCTATTGCGCCAACACCGCTGCTGCTGCTGGTTTCACGGGTCCTTTCGTCGTCAGCATGTGCTGCTGCCTGCCTCTGCAGGCTATTGTGACAACACCGCTGCTACTGCTCGTGCTTTGGTCGTCATCAGCGTGTGCTGCTGCCTGCCTCTGCAGGCTATTGTGCCAACACCGCTGCTGCTGCTGGTTTCACGGGTCCTTTCGTCGTCAGCGTGTGCTGCTGCCTGCCTCTGCAGGCTATTGAGACAACACCGCTGCTACTACTCGTGCTTTGGTCGTCATCAGCGTGTGCTGCTGCCTGCCTCTGCAGGCTACTGTGCCAACACCGCTGCTGCTGCTGGTTTCACGGGTCCTTTCGTCGTCAGCGTGTGCTGCTGCCTGCCTCTGCAGGCTATTGTGACAACACCGCTGCTACTGCTCGTGCTTTGGTCGTCATCAGCGTGTGCTGCTGCCTGCCTCTGCAGGCTATTGTGCCAACACCGCTGCTGCTGCTGGTTTCACGGGTCCTTTCGTCGTCAGCGTGTGCTGCTGCCTGCCTCTGCAGGCTATTGAGACAACACCGCTGCTACTGCTCGTGCTTTGGTCGTCATCAGCGTAAGCTGCTGCCTGCCTCTGCAGGCTACTGTGCCAACACCGCTGCTGCTGCTGGTTTCACGGGTCCTTTCGTCGTCAGCGTGTGCTGCTGCCTGCCTCTGCAGGCTATTGTGACAACACCGCTGCTACTGCTCGTGCTTTGGTCGTCATCAGCGTGTGCTGCTGCCTGCCTCTGCAGGCTATTGTGCCAACACCGCTGCTGCTGCTGGCTTCACGGGTCCTTTCGTCGTCAGCGTGTGCTGCTGCCTGCTTCTGCAGGTTATTGAGACAACACCGCTGCTACTGCTCGTGCTTCGATCGTCATCAGCGCGTGCTGCTGCCTGCTTCTGCGGGCTATTGAGACAACACCGCTGCTGCTGCTGGCTCCACGGGTCCTTTTGTCGTCAGCGTGTGCTGCTGCCTGCCTCTGCAGGCTATTGAGACAACACCGCTGCTGCTGCTGGCTCCACGGGTCCTTTCGTCGTCAGCGTGTGCTGCTGCCTGCCTCTGCAGGCTATTGAGTCGGAACCGCTGCTGTTAAGTACGGCAGGTCTTTCGAACTTAACATAACTACAAATACTTAGTCCTGTTCACACGGTTTGTAAAATTGTACATTTTTGGTTTGTAACATCAGTTCCTTATAGTTTTTCGTTTTTTTTGTTTACCGATTGACTTGAATATATTTTTGCAAACTTAATTTTGTGTAAGCAGTTGTAAAAATTAAGAACACTACCGTCGTTTAGCGTTATTGTTGAATTAGTTAGCTTGTGTCTGACTCAAATTTGGCTACGGTGCGCGGTTTGTATTTATTTATTGAATATTTATTGATTGAATTGAAATTTACCTTATCAAAATGGATAACCTTTATGAGGTACAAGTTAAATTGTTCAACAGAATTAAAGGTTCCTTTACAAACTTTAAGAAACTTGGCCAGGTGAAAATGACCAGGGGTCAGGCTGACTCTAGGCTTCAACAACTCAGAGATACTTTTGAACAGTTTAAATCCACTCATGATAACTTTATGAATATAAAACCTTTACCCACAACTCATGATTATTTTAAAAATGAGTGCTTTGAAGTGGGAGAGGATACTTTTTATTCAGTTCAGGGTGATTTTAACGATTTTTTCAATTCGCTTAATGATCATTCGAATCCAACAGGAACATTACCTCCTACTAATGCCAATGGTAGTTCGTTTCAGAGTTTCTCTTCTTTACCTCCAATAGACTTGCCATCCTTTGATGGTGATTTTGCTAACTGGGAGAATTTTCGCGATGTTTATAGGGCTATAGTCCATAGGAAGCAAGAATTACCAGCTATTATTAAATATCAACATCTTAGGGCGCATCTAAAGGGTGAAGCTTTAGACCTCATTAAAAATATACCCTTGTCTGAAGAGAGTTATATACAGGCTTGGGATACCATAACCCGGTATTAGGACAATAAACGTCGTCTCATTAATACGTATACAACTACTATTCTCAGTTGTCAAGCTATAAGAGGCAGTTCTTGCTCTGAAATGAAGCGCATATCTAAGGAGATGATAAGTTCTGTTGATTCCTTGATATCTTTAGAGAGAGCAGTAGGAGATGCTGACATATTTATCGCTCTTGTAGTTACTAGATTTGATTTTCAAATGAACAAGGATTGGCAAAAAAGGTTAGGTAGTAGCAGCAATCCTCCTACTTTAGGTCAACAACAAGACTTCACTTTGGCACAAATCATTACAATGGAATCGTTTCCTTGTAAACCTGTAAATAAGATTGTAAATATTCGCGCAACTACTCCGTTTAAAAATATGGGATCTTCTAGTAGTAAGCCTATATCTGGTGTTACTGCACATTAGACAGTTGTTTCAGATTCCATTGTTTGCCAATTTTGTAATCAAAAACATCATCTTGTCTCTTGTGATTCATTTAAATTACAGGAGTGGAGCATTAAATGGAAATTTCTAAAGTCCCATCGTCTCTGTGTTAATTGTTTTGGTCCTCACCTTAATCGAAAGTGCTCTGGTAATAGTAAGTGTTCACACTGCAACCAAAAGCATCACACCATTATGCACAGAGGGGATAAGTCCAGCCCTACATCTGTATCTGCTAGAAATAAGCAAACAAAATCTGTAAATAACTTGACGAACTCCTTTACTGTACAAAACCAAGCACAGAATTTTTCAGAGTCTAGTGTGAATGTACAGTCATGTAGTAGTAATAAAATCGTCTCACCCAAGGTGCTTTTAGCTACTGCTCGTGTTTTCGTGTATGCCACTGATGGATCTCGCATATTGGTACGAGCTCTCATTGATCAGTGCTCACAGAGTTGTCTTATTACTAAATCTCTCTGTGATATGCTGCATTTGAAACCGAGATCAGTAAGTACGACTCTGTCAGGAGTGGGTGGACTGATTTCCATGGACGCTAGTAAATCTGTTGCTTTCAAATTTAGGCCTCATTTTGAGTCTGGTTTTGAGCACTTTGTTGATGCGTTAGTCGTGCCAAAAATTTCTTCCTACGAACCACCTCAAGGTAGTCGTTTGGCAAACTAAGATTATGGGAAGGATGTAATTCTAGCAAATCCAGAATTTTATAGTTTAGATAAAATTGATATTTTTTTAGATGCATGTGTCCATGCAATTATTATCGGTCAGGAAGTTCGCAAATTAGCCCCTGACTACCCAATTGCCTCTGCTCCGCAAATTGGTTGGTTGTTATCGGGTCAGATGCCCTTTGGTTCAGGATCCAACTTGTCACAAAAATCACTAATTATGGTTAATGTTGAGGAAAATCAGCTTAATGAGTTAGTTCAGCGGTTTTAGATCATTGAGGAACCTCTCAAGCCTCGAAAAATTTTGAGTAAAGACGATATAGCCTGTAATGAGATTTTCATCAATTCACACTCTCGAGATTCAACCATCAGGTATGTTGTACGGCTTCCTTTCAAGGTTAATCCTAAAACTCTTCCTGAACTACAAAGATAATCGTACCAATCAGCGTTGGCAGTTTTTCACCATTTAGAACGGAGGTTTGTAAGAGATAAGTCTCTACATGATGCTTATTCAGCATTCATGTCCGATTATATATCTTTGGGCCATATGAAGGAATTACCGTTTGACAAATTAGCAGCTTGTTATCTACCTTATCATGGAGTTTTTAAAAACAACAAGTTGCGAGTAGTTTTTAATGGATCAGCTTCTTGTAATTCTAGTTTCTCGCTCAATTCCATTTTACACTCTGGAGAGAATTTGTTGCTTAGCTTATTCGATATTATTATCACATGGAGATTTTACCAATTCGTCTTTACTACTGACATTGAGAAAATGTTCCGACAAATTTTGGTAGCTCCTTAAGATTATGAGTATCAGGCCATTTTATGGAGACCTAATGCATCTGTACCTATTCGATCTTACGTCTTAAGCACTGTTACATATGGTTTGACAAGTTTACCTTACTTGGCCACACGTGTTTTAAGGCAACTTGCCAAGGATTACACTGAATCTCATTTTATAGCTGCTCAAGTTCTTTGTGAAGACTTCTATGTGGATGATTGTTTGTCTGGTAGCCATACATTAGAAGATGCTAAGAATATCTGTCGGCAACTAATTAAATTGTGTGAATTAGGTCAATTTCCACCGAGAAAATGGTCAGCCAATTCATCTGAGTTGATAGCTGAGTTACCAGTAAGCCACTTATCTAGTAAGCCAAAGATCCTAAGTGATGATGAACCAATTGTTTCTGTTTTAGGCTTGTATTGGAATGCTAGTAGTGACGAGTTTCGATTTTGCGTTACAGTAAACGTTGACACACCCGTTCACTGGACCAAACGTACTTTATAAGCGCAGTTGTCAAAATTTTTTGACCCTTTAGGATGGTTGGCTCCAACGATAATTTTTGCTAAAATACTATTTCAATCTCTTTGGTTGTTGCAAGTGTCTTGGGATGATTCTCTGTCACCTGATTTGGTTAAAACCTGGACTCATTGGTTAAATGAAACACCCTTGTTGAACGAAGTTCGAATACCTAGATGGAATCATTTTTCGCTAGACTGTGAATCTCTCGAACTTCATGGTTTTGCCGACGCTTCTAAAAACGCCTATGCAGCGGCTGTTTATTTACGCGTTGTACGCGAGGGTGAGATTTTTGTACATCTTCAATTAGCCAAAACAAAAGTAGCTCCGATTAAAGCGCTAAGTATTCCAAGACTAGAGCTATGTGCTGCAGAATTGTTATCCACAGTAGTTAGTCATTTCGTTGATGTTAATTCATTGAAAGAAATACCAGTTCACATGTGGTCCGATTCTAGGAATGTACTATGGTGGCTCAATGGACTTCCTTCCAAATGGCCAGTTTTCATAGCTAATAGGTGTTCAAAGATTCATGAATTGACTCCATATGCTAAGTGGCATTATATCACGTCAAAGCAAAATCCAGCTGATGTAGCTTCTAGAGGTGTTCTTCCGGGCCAATCGCTGAATCAAATATTATGGTTTCAGGGCCCTAAGATTCTTTATGAATTGCACCCTAATTATCCAGAGTTTGGAGTAGAAATGATTGCCCCAACCTCTATAAATGTAAATAGTTCAATGCCTTCTGTAAATAGTTTTGTAAATAGTTCTGAGTCCCTTTATATGACTCTAATAACTCGTTGTTCCAAGTGGGAACGGTTGCTAAGAGTAACAGCATATTGCCTTCGTTTTACTTACCGTTATTTACATAAAGTTAAACAAAAGAATTCATATTTACATATAGCTGGAGATCTTAAGCCCCCTTTACAGGCTAGTTTACAGTTTATAGAATTGTATTCTTTTATTGAAGTTGACTCGATTCACCTTTCAACATCAGAAATTGATTGTGCTAGACTGTGTCTAGTTTATCAGCATCAACAACGTCACTTTTCCACTGAGTTAAAGGTACTAACTCAAAATCAAGATCGTAGTTTAGAAGACAGCTTACCACTACTTCGATCTAGCCGTTTGCTTAATCTTACGCCGTTTATAAACTACGGATTGATAAGAGTTGGGGGTAGATTGAGTAGAGCCCTACTTGATGATAATGCCAAACATCCCTTGATACTAACAGATAGAGATCAGTTGACATTTATGCTTATTGACTATTATCACCGATTAACTTTACATGGTGGAGTGCAGTTGACGATTATTACACTCAGTCAAACGTACTGGATTGTAAGTGGTAGACGGACTGTAAGAGCTGAGCTTACTCGTTGCATCACTTGTAAAAGATACAAGTCCAAACCACAAACTTAGTTAATGGGAGAATTGCCTTGTTCTCGTGTTACTCAGAGTCCTCCTTTTCAAAAATCAGGGATCGATTATGCTGGCCCCTTTCCAATACGCTTGTCAAAACACAAGGGTAAAGGAACTTTTAAGGGTTACATTGCAGTTTTCATCTGCATGTCAACTCGTGCAGTACATCTTGAAGTTGTGGAGGATTATACAAAGGAGGCCTTTATAGCTGCCTTTCACAGATTCATTTCTAGACGTGGCCACTGCACTGATTTATTTAGTGATCATGGCACGAATTTCATCGGTGCTGATACTGAGTTGAAAAGAATGTTGGTAGAACGTAGTCGTGACCCTAATTTTGTCTATGAATTAGGTATCTCAGGTACACAGTGGCACTTTATTCCTGCTTCTGCTCCACGTTTTGGGGGTTTATGGGAATCAGCAGTCAGATCTGCTAAACATCATTTGAAGCGTTTAGTCGGCGATCAGATTTTGACAGTAGTTGAATTTTCTACTTTATTGTGTAGAATAGAGGCATGCCTCAACTCTCGGTCCTTGGCTCACCTTAATGATGATTCCTCTGAGCTTGATCCTCTTACCCCTGCTCATTTTTTAATCATAAGGTCTTCATTTCTTGTGCCAGAGCCCGATATTTCTACTGAAAAGGTATCGCCACTTAAACGCTGGAAGATAGCGATACAATCTCTCCAAGTCTTCTGGAAAAGGTGGTCACTTGAATACCTTTTTACTTTACAAAGTCGTTGCAAGTGGTTGAATCCTCAACGCTCGGTTAAGGACGTTCGGTAGTGTTAGCGGGGGGAAACATTTGCGCGGTGAGGGGAAACCAGCGATGAATGAAGATTTGGCAACGTCGTACGGGTCTTAAATGTGTGAGTGTTCATGTACAGGCATCAGGTGTCTCTGCACACTCTACACTGTCTGCTCGTCTGCTGCGTGCTGCGTCGGTTACGACAGCGTTCGTGTATCAATGTTTTTGTGATAAAGCTGTAAGTAATTAACCGCTACATATCTTTCATGGAATGATATTTCAACGAACGTGTTTTCCGTAAAAGATGTTCTTGCGAAAATTCAAAGAATTTCTGATGAAAAAATGTATTCACCAACTTTTTTCCCCATGTCGTCTATCATTCCCAAAACAGTGATTAAAAATCTAAGTCAAAATAAAGTAGATTTTAATATTATTGTTAATAAATTTATGGAAGGTAATGATGGTTTAAGATCGTTTCTAATAAATGGGCAAAGCCCTTTAATCAAAAGAGCTACCAGTGTAAATAAAATACTTGAATTTTTAAATGACTTGACAAGTCTCATACAGCATGGGATGTCAGATAAGTAGGATGATTTCTAAGATGAGTGATTCAAACTATGAGCATGTGATTTTGTAATGTGCAAAAAAATTGTATCTTAAGAAGAAATAATAAATTTGAAATTAAAAAAAAAATAATAAATAGCGTGTTATTAACATTTATTGTTTTTTATGGGAAGGGGTGGGCGTTCTGTACATACACTCACGCACACACGTAAGCTTGTATTTTATGCGTGAATGCATAAATATCTACAATAATATTGAGATATTAACTGATCAACATCCTGGAACATTTTGAATTTCCCGCCACTTGCGACGTTGCCGTTGCGTTTCGGTCGAGCTTTTATTTAATTTTTTATTTATAAACGAATCAGACGATCGTCGCAAAACTTGGTATACATCAAATTAATAACATTATCTGTAACATATAAAAAAATTGGCCAAATTCACTGGCCCAATTTGCTTAAAACTGTGATTTAGTCAGTTCTCCCTTAAGCGACAGTGTTAAAATGACTTAACTTTGAAATTCAATATCTCGAAAACGAAACAGAGGAACCTCTTTAAATTTTGACTGGTTTATTGTAACAACAATAAAAACGTCTGGTCAAAATTTCAGAAAAATTCGTTGGAAAATTCAATCACTACCGAACGTCCTTAAGTCTGGTGATCTCGTGCTCATAAAAAAAAAGTCTTCTCCACCTGGTAAATGGCCTTTAGGCATGCTTGTTGAAGTCTATAAGGATGCCAAGTCTCTCGTCAGAGTCGCCAAGATTAGAACCGTTTCATCTAGTTTTGTAAGGCCAATACACAAACTAATATTATTGCGTACCGTATCTGAGCTTGAGTCATGACACAATAATAATAAGTCTTATTTAGATCAATTTATTTTCTTTAATTTACTATTATGATTATTAAATCTTATATCTAAAAGTTACAAAACTTGCGAAAATATATATTAAATGATCAGTAATTTGTTTATTAGTTTTTTTATTTTTTTTTTTTTTTTTTTTTTTTCGAATTATTTGCTATTGTACCTGGAAAGCGTTCCACTGCTTTAAACACATGGTACTTAATTGTATGTTATTCCATCCGCCTGTCCATCAACCTTGGGACTATGTAAAACATCAGTATTACTGATTTTTACCGGCTGAATGTCATTATATTAAAAAAAAACCTTTCATTATTTAGAATTTTTGTAAGTGGAATGCGATCCACCCTTTTGCCCTTCTAAGACTTGTTATTGATATTCATTCGTCACACTTCTGTCTATTAACCTTGGGACTATGTGCAACATCAGTAAAATTATACTGATGTAAATAGAAGATTTAGTTTATGAGATTTGAAATCTCGCGCTTTAGGATATTCTCTTACCTATAAGGGCCAATCATAAGCGTGCGCGCGTCTATTAATACACCAATAGACTCTGTTTATACTTACTTTTGTCCAGCAGCTTGCTGCTGCTGCGGTTATCGTCAGTCAGCCTCAAACGCCCTTTTCGGTCAGTCGCTTTGCGCTCGTGTTTATAATTTTCACGTGTATCGTTTCATGTAAGATTATTGTAACGAAAACGATTCACAATTTAGATTGACACGTACTTACTCAGTTTGACTCAAAATATTAGTCTGCCTTTTTTTATCTTGCATGTAAGCAAGTATTTTGACTTGTTAAGGTAGAATTAAATAGAGAGATTGTTTTTTATAATAAACGGCTAAAGTGTTTAAAAGTGTGTTGTGCATTATTACAGTGTCCTTTAATTACATCCTTTTTCACGCTCCCCCAAATCCGGCGTGCGATATAAAAAAAATATACAGTCCACTATCTTACTGAGTTCGATTTCGAACAGTAATACTTTGACTTCAGAGTAAATATGGCTAAAGCGGGACTAAGTGTCAGAGAGCATTAGGGGGTAATAGCTAAAAAAAGTATTGTACCAGATGAAATGACGGACAAACTAAAATAGTCCATACTAATTTACGGAGGCTAAAGAAGGTAAGGGGTTTTGTCAAAATGAGGGGGCTGTCAGACGGTTAAAAGTCGTTAACAATTGAGAGGGGCTAAGTGGGGACAGAGATATTATCAAAATAAGGATGGGATCCAGGAGACTAAAGGGGGGTTCTTTTAAAAATTTTACTTAATAAAATCTTGGATCAATTGATACAATATAACCTTAAATTGAGAAAGGTGGAGAAGGGGGCCTCAAGACAATCATAGGGGCTGAGAAGGAATGAGAGTGTTGAGAGGGTCAGAGGAGCAATTAAAAATTAAACCTAGTTGAAATAACAGAGAAGTTGTATATAATACGTAAAAACTTACTTATGCAGACTCAACATGCTTTTAGATATTCAAATGAGTAAATCCACAAAAAATATCCTGTTTTTGTCTCCCATTTTACTAAAAAAATTTTTTTCAAAACACACCTCTGAGATAGGGCTCTTTTAACTTGTAATGTCATGTAGTATAAGGAAAAAATTTTGAACACGGGTTTCCGTGAATCGTGGAAAGAGGTGTCACCCTAACTGAAACACTTGTTCAAAAAAATTTTTTTATAGTACATGGCTTTACGAGTAAAATAAGCCCTATTTCAAAGGTGTGCCTCAAAAAAATTATTTTTATTAAAATGCGGGCAAAAACGGGATATTTTTTGTGGATTTTTTCATGTACTTACATCATTGAAAATTCATGCAGCCAGCATAAGTCAGTAAAAATTCGCGTAATTAAGACTTTTGTTTGTATAGTATCAGCATGAGTCAGAATACTCATATACATTTTCTTACATTAAGTATTCATGGTAGCTAAGCCCCCATTCGCCTTTTCCCGTCGATGACATAATTGTCTCACTTAGCTGAATTTTGCACTATAAATTTTATATTTTTGGCCACCTTTTGCCACCTTTTTGTCTCCCTTTTATCCAACGGATATATTTCTTTACCACCTTGTTCGCTGTGAGAGTGGAGACAGCCAGCTCTCTAGTCAGCGATTTTTTGCAACACTGGCAGGATAGTGGACGACTTCTAAGTTACTAAATCTAGAAAAAATATTAATTACAGTAAATATGATTTTTGTACGGTTAAGCAAGTGTTATTGAATGATGATGTGAGAAATCTTTTTGACTACAAAAAGTACGGGAAGTGATTTTAGTGGGTGTATGACTCATATGCCAGTTAGAAAGTCAAGCAAAATAGCCTCGATCCTGCGACCAGAAGAAAATATGACGTTAAATTTTATGTATCTTAATATCCAAACAACACAAAAAGGTTAGCTTGTTTGACTTTTTGTATGGCGTACGATATATGGACGCACTAAAATCACTTCACATATTTTTTGTAGTCATGAAGATTGCTCACATCATCTTTTAATATCACTTGCTCAACCATACACAAAACATATTCATTATAATAAATATTTTGGCATTGCAGAAGTCGTCCACTATCAAGTCAGCGTTGCAAAAAATCACCGACTAGAGCGCTGGCTGTCTTCAGTCTTACAGCGAATGGTACAATGGGATTAATAATAGTATAATAGTGATACATTACAATAACACTTTTTTTATTTATTTTACTTTTTGAGTACTACCATGACACATTAGCTAATTAAAAAATTACAATGAAATTGTTCAAGTCACTGCAACGTCATTATAGTATAGTACTAAGATTAGTATAAACATAAAAAAACTATTTGTAGTATAATGTAAATAACATCAACTGAAATATCGGATATTTTTATAACAATGTCACTCTAAGAGGCACCAAAAAAATTTCCTTCGTCGGGTACTAAATTCTTCCTATATTATATAGTGGCAAGGATTTTACTGGTAGCTAAGAAGCCTCATCTACCTCTGGATCTTGCTGTATTTTTTGAATAAAAAAAGCTACAGTTATAATTTTTTTGAACTCAATATAACTTTATTAAAAACTATCGATTAAATATTTCTCCTCAAACCATATTTTTGATGTCGAATTTACTGTTTGACATATTTTTTGTATAATTTTATTTTTTATTTTTACTTCTTAGAGAAAAAAAGTTTAATTAGTGATGAGAAAAAATTCTTCCTCAAAGTACAGTCCAAACTTATCGAAAGTTCGTTCTTTGTGATTTATTTTATATCATTGCAAAGGCAGGTACAAATAGAAATTATTTCAATAGAGAATACATGATTAACATGAACAATTTTCCATATTTAAAGTGATTCGCGAAACAAATACTTCATCATCTACCTTTTCACCACGTGGATTTTTAAATGTAGTTCATGTGATTGGAGACCATTATTTATATTATTTTAAGATTCCAGAGAAAGATATAAATGTATACTATTATCAGTTTAATCGACTTCTTTATAGGTTGCATAGTCGAAGCTGTGATGGATCTTAACATGAACTTTAATATTATTTATAACAATTTTAGTCAATAAAATAGTGTATTTATTATGTGTCAGAATAATATTGTTTAAGGAAGTATCAATTGCATCATTATAGATTTGTAAACAACCGTTATTTGTCGAAAGGAAAGGAAAGAGAATTGAAAAATTTGTCGATTTTCTCTTAACCAATAGCAATTATGAAAAATCCTTAAGAACAAAACGTAAATCTTTTTAAAAATTAAATATTGTAAATTGTTGCCATAGGTACGAATATTCTATTGTTTCTTATATTATTGATGATTTACAACTGTTTTTTAATGTTGGCAAGATTTGACGGAAATCACCACCTAATATTATTAATTTTTCTTCAAACGGTTTTTCACAATTACCTGAATCTTTCTAAATGTTGTTTATTATTTCTAAAGCTTTTTTTAGGGATCATACTAGCTTTGACGCAAATTATCACATCTGAGACTTGTAATACTTTTTTTAGAAGCATTGTATAAGGGTATATATAACTATCCCAATAGAAGAGCCCCGGTGAGCCAAGACCTAAAAAGCAAGCCAAGTTCGAACAAATGTTAAAATTCTACTCACTTTCTTCTTCGATTACCGTGGTGTAATTATTCAGATGTGCATACCATATGGTAGTGCGGACAGTAAAAAGTTTTATCTTGAAGTTATGGACCGCTTGCGAGAAGATATACGAAGAAAGCGTCCAGAAAAAACAATTTATGATTTTTGCATCACCAGAATATCCTTGCTTACTCATCTCTGCTTGTGGAAGATTTTTTGACTAAAACTAAAACTACGATCATGCCTTAGCCACTATGATCACCAGATTTGACCCCATGTGACTCTTTCTCATTCCAAAAACTAAAGCAACTTATGAAAGAACAAAAGTGTGCAATAATTTAGGAGACAAAGACTGCGTTGCTGGAAGAGCTCAAGGCTATACCAAAAAGTGCATATGAGTAGTACTTCGAAAATTGGAAAAAGCGTCAGTCCAATTGCATAGTATCTGCACTGAAAAATATGTACAGCCGTATCGGCAGTATTGGCCACAGCGACCCATTGTACGGCGCCACCCTGTGGCTACTACAAGAGAGTCCAGAAGTTGTGGCAGTATGTACACAGTTAATCCGTCAATTCGGTACCACCGCCAAAACCACTGAACTTACTACTGCGGTAGATGCAATATATATACATGTTGCATGTTCAATGCAATGCTTTATGCGTATACTTACATTCGATCACTAAATTAAGTCTAAAACATATACTGCATATATATAGACGCTACAGTACACCGAAATATTCATACATACAAGAGCATATTTACTTTGTATCGTTTATGTACAACTATACATGCGATATAGTTTTGTCTATTATTTTTGATTATAATTAAAAAAGGATTATTGAAAACAATAAAAGTAAATGGATGAATGGTAAATACCTAATTATATAAAACTAAGGGACAGTGGGAGTGAGTTTAGCAGTTTCTGCAGTGGTACTAAATTGATAGATTAGCTGTGTACGTACTGCCACAACTTCTGGACTTTCTTGCGATAACCTCTGGATGGCACCGTATAAAGATCGCTGTGGCCAGGACTGTCGTTTTGGCAGTGTTGTACTGTCGATACAGATGTATATATTTTTCAGTACGAGGGGAATGACCGTAAAGAAGACGACATAAATAATAATGAATAAATAAATATTTGTTTCTAAAAATAAAAAATCACCTTATTTTACATCACACCTTATATTCATGCATATGCAAATGAAAGTAAAGATATTAGCTAGGAAGAAATGTTTAATTTATAGGAGATACATGCATAAAAAAGAAAAAGAATAAATTGAAAACAATCACAGCAATCCTAACAACATTGTTTGTATTAATATTGTACGATAACCTCTGGATGGCACCGTACAAAGATCGCTGTGGCCAGGACTGTCGTTTTGGCAGTGTTGTACTGTCGATACAGATGTATATATTTTTCAGTACGAAGGGAATGACCGTAAAGAAGACGACATAAATAATAATGAATAAATAAATATTTGTTTCTAAAAATAAAAAATCACCTTATTTTACATCACACCTTATATTCATGCATATGCAAATGGAAGTAAAGATATTAGCTAGGAAAAAATGTTTAATTTATAGGAGATACATGCATAAAAAAGAAAAAGAATAAATTGAAAACAATCACGGCAATCCTAACAACATTGTTTGTATTAATATTGTACGTAATATTACAAAATTATA
Organism: Copidosoma floridanum; assembly: GCF_036245765.1. NCBI lineage: Eukaryota > Metazoa > Arthropoda > Insecta > Hymenoptera > Encyrtidae > Copidosoma > Copidosoma floridanum. Next base: position 412,570 of record NW_028321888.1, read on the forward strand.
TCATATTACAATTTTGTTAAAAATCATTTAAGTTAAGGGCGTTCAGTAAATCAGCCAGAATTTCTACTTTATCAACTTCTCTATTGTGAGAAATTATGGTTACTAACTAAGTATCTGGCTGTTTGAATCCCAAATAAGAAGAATAGTCCCCAAGCTGACACTTAAAGAAATCAATCAAGCCCGAATTTAATGCAATCCTTGGCAAATTGAAAGAGAAAAGTTACATTTTCTGATTATGAAAGAGTGTGTCAGTGTGCATACCTGAAATGTAACTTTTTTCAAAAATTAATGCATTGAATTATCTAAAGTTTTGACAGAGCCTCTATAATAAAAAGACAAACAGCGGTCCTCTCATGGTTTTTGAAAATATGCAGTTCAAATTATGAATTAACTCAACATATGTAGTTTTATAGGTTATGTAATGCCGTTTACGATAAATATCAATTTTTAAAACTCAACAACTGCAAAACTACGAGAAGAGCCGTGTTTACCTTTTTATTTTAGAAGCCCAGTTTAAATTTCAGATAATTCCATGCATTACTTTTTGAAAAAAGTTACATTTTGGATTATGCACACTGACACACTCTTTCATGATCAGGAAATGTAACTTTTCTCTCTCAATTTTCAACAGATTGCATTGAATTTGGACTCGATTGATATCTGAAAGTGACAGCTTGGGGGCTCTTCTCTTTATTTTGAACTTAAACAGCTAGATAATAAGTTATTAACCATAACTTCTCACAATAGAAAAGTTGGTAAAGTAGAAACTCCAACCGATATACTTAATACCCTTACACTTTTGACTCAGCATAACTAGTCATACTATTTTTTAAAAACCAATTTTTCTTTTATTTTTTTGGCAAAATTGGTTTATTTTGGTAAAATTTTGTAAACAAATAAAGGAACAATAATTTCACAATAATAAATTTGAAGATTCTGTTCTGAAAGTCTTATTCATTGAAAACTAAAGTTGTGTATAATGATGTCTTTTACATATAAGTAGATACAGACGGTTTCTTAAGAAAAAAGAAAATGATGAGCAAAGACACAACAATAAAAATAAACTATTGTAACTAAGAAAAACTGTAATAAATCAAGAGATAACTATATTAATTAGTAGTTATTTTTTTTCTTAAAATTAGGTATCAGAATGTTCTGTTTCTTAGTGGTTCCTTAGGGCTTCTGGTGATGACTACCGCAGTTTCTATTATTTTTTTACTATTTAAATTTCAATGGATATGCATGATTCTATAACGTTTTAAAATTACACGTTATTATTTAAAACTTAACTTATTTAAAAAGGTCCGGGAGTAATAATAAAATGCAGTGATCACAATAATGTTAAGTTTTTTAGATAGTCTAGACTACGAAGAACTCATTAATTTTTTCGATACTTGGAATAGGTCATTATAAGTAGAACTATGGAAATGAAAATTATGTGATTAACATAAGTTTTTATATGACGTAACCTCAATTTTGACGTTAACAAGGACACAAGTATTTTTTTAAATGCAAAGATATTGAAAAAAGCCTACCTACGAATTAATTATTGCTTAATAATTTAATAAGCAAAATTGTAAAGCACGTTACAGTGCATTGTAAGCAATGACAACGTCGAACTTATATAAAATATTGAGTTTGTTGGGTGCAAAAGGGGGTCCCTTGAATGATACGCTCGAACCGTCTTGAAATTTAAATTTAAGAAAAAACTAGTACACATGAGATTGAAAATTTACCAAAAATCGTATAAAGTAATCAATATAATGAAAATGTTAGAAAACTGCATAATTAAAGATAACAGTGGTTGTATATATACTAGTGGGGCTCCACCCCCTGCGCATTTTACACACAGCCCCTCTTGTCAGTATTTAAAATTAATTAGAAAAATAAAAAAGATATCTAAATTTTTTATTTTTTCACAGTCTTTTAACAAAAAGTAATTTTATCAAAAATTTGACTATACATAATAAGAAAAATAAGACTATTGACTAAAAATAATAATAACAATAGGCAAGTATATACTATTATTGAATATATCTACATATGTACATACATAGTTAATGTATAGGTACGATAAATAGAAGAACTGGAATGCTAAACATTTTTAAATCTTCCTTAAAACGGCCTTTTTAAAAATTGTGCACAAGACTGATTAGCGATGACTTCCACAGTTATTATTAAAGTAAAGTAGAATATATCGAGACAGTTTAGAAAAAAAAGAAAGATACTTGATCTATGATAAAATATCACATTTTTACAACGAAAAATCGTTATTTAACGATTAAACAACTTTTTTTTGTATTAACTAACAAGAAAAAATTATTGTTTATACTTAAAAATAGTTAAATAATTAATTTTAAAACTTGAATTCGCTTGCAGCTGCGGTCGGACACCTATTATAAGGACTCTTAGGAAATGAGATATTAGTCAGACACGGCAAAACATTACTGGACATTAACGTTAATAAAAGGAGAATTTCCCCTCATTAGGTTATGTGCGCTTTAAAGATAGTTACATTGCTTGTAACTTCATTAATAAAATTACTACCGCACGATACCAAAAGTTACGTATCATGACCACTTCTAATGCAATTTAAGTACTTTAAGACTTTTTATGCCATAATTCCACAAAAGAACCCGCTAGTTAAATATTTTTAGTGTGTTCGACTACTGCGTAATACAAATTTCAATATTATATGTTATACGATGGAGGGTAATCTTAGACAGTCCAGAAATTAAAATGAGGAAGAGTGAGATACCAAATCATTTATTTGTTTGATAATACTTCAGTTTCACACTTAGAATTTTAATCATTTATTTAAATATTGATCTGCTGCTTTCAAATATATTTTTTTTTACTATTACTTATACGAATTATTGTCGATAAAACTTAGTTTTACAGATGTCCAGCTGTACCCTCGAATTTTTAAGTATCCGGATTTATCTTCCTTTACCTTATTAAATCATTATATAAATTATGTATCAATAAACATATTCGTACATCATGTCGCAAACTTACATGTAATAAATAGAAAAATTTATACACTGATATATAAATTATAGATAAAGAAGTTATTCGGTTTTTTTTTCTTTTTTTTAAAATTCTATCAAGATCAATATGATCTATAATGTTCCAAGTAACAATACATATAAGATCATACAATTTAGAAAGACGCAGGGTGACAACAAAAAAAAAGGTATAGTTATGGTCAAATAGAGTAGGGTGTTCTTTATTAAACAAAAGAATCAACCCAACAAAAAATTGTACTTTTTTGCTTATTTCATGGTGAGAATCAAAAAACAGTAAAATAAGACGTTTCTAGAAAAAGGTTTTGGGAGTGGGTATAGATATACCGACTTAAATAAGTATATTATATAGGAAGATTTAAACGTAATGTAATTCAACATACTATAGAGACTTTTCACTGACTAAACTACCTTTGTTCAAAAAAATTTTATTTAAAATAAAATTTACTGTTATTCAGATAGAAGTTGATGCAACACAAGAAACTTCAGTTGCAATTGTTTGATGAGAAGGTTAATAAAACCTTATAAATTAAAGATTACAAGCGAGTAACAAGGGGAGAGTAGCAATATTAATGCTTACTCTAGCGCCCGAGTGAACGGACTGACTGTAGTAACCAGCAGAGGCCAAACGCAGTGTTACAGAGACACAGCTCTTATTTTCCGTGGCTGATGATAATACAGAGCTCTTGCTCTACCCCACATCCCACAAAGTTCAAATTTTAAGGTTCAAAGCTTGATTCAGAAAAATATAACAATCTGATGTTATAGATAAATTATGGTTCTAGGCATTTCACACAATATAATTTCAAAAATTTTGAAAAAATAAAGGATGGCCATAGTCTTATCAAATACAGATTTTAAAAGATGTGACACCTCATGTCTTATACTTAATATTTATTACTTCAAAACACAGAGTTTCCTTTTTATGTTAAAAAGCAAAAGCTTAGCGATCTCGAACTATCAAGCGGCGTACCTGCTTCTGCAATCGCGTGACATATAACTTACTTCTTTTGAAACAAGCTACCATCGCAAAACTCGAAACACGAGAGCAACCTCCAACAAAAGCACTCATTAGACAATATCCATTCGCAATGGTACATCCAAGATTGTGAATAATCAACAAATTCAACATTCTTTACTGCGTAGATCCACCAGAAATATCATACACTATTCCGATAGCAACTTGTACTTAATGTAAAATCCGAGAGATCAGCAGTTTAACCATCAATTACCACGTAACTATTGCACCACGACTGTGCTCGTGTCAGTCGAGGGTAATTAGGTTGGGCTCTGATTGATCGTTCGGATCACCAACTTGATGCGTCCTTCTTGAACGCAAGAGTATAAAAACTCCTCGCATAGAACAACATTTGCCTTTTCTCTTTCATCAAGTGCTTCAAAGTAACTATAGAGGTTGGAGAGAGAGTTCTGTTACGTCTTTTAAGCGGATGTAAGACTTAGTTCGGTGATTAAGCTACGTGTTAAAAGCGTGCATTTCAAGCAAATGTAAGACTTAGTTCGGTGACTAAGCTGTGTGAGAAAAGCTCGAGCAAACCAAACCACTGTAGAATCGCCTAAAAAGTGAATCAAGAAGGAACAAGAAAGAAAGGATCGTCGACTTGGGTTCCGACGTTAAAAACAGCAGCCTAATTATTGTCATCGCCACGAGTACTCTCGTGTATGATTAGGATCATCGTTGTAGTCAACCTTGTAAGATCTTGCGACTGCGTGCGCGCAAGCAGCGGCTAACCAACGATCATAGAAGTAAATTAAGTTAAAAATAATTGTTTAAACATTGTTAATGCGAATCTGAAACTTTATTATTTATACTATTTGTAAAGTCAACTATTTCCGGCTTTTATAAATTTATTAAATCTTCAGATAAGACATAACTTGGTTGTTGATTAAATTACTTTCTTAATTCAAAAATATTCCAATATCTAAATTATATGAAACATTTCATAGTACCGTATGACATAAGACATAAACTCAAACAGCAGGTTAACGCCAGCTTGGCATACATCACTCCGTACATATCGCTTGGTGAAACCTAACTCCACAACGCTGAGCCAACGATTTAAAAAGAAAGTATACTGTAAGTTAGAGCAAATAAGGCCTTTGGTCCAACGGCTGGTTCCTGACGAACAACAATTAAATTTATCTGTTCGTAGAACAAATCTACGAGTTCCGCCTTTCACTTACAGAAGTTCGAACGTAACAAGGAAAACCTAAGAACAGACCCCAAAAAACATCAGATAATGTTAAAAACTCCGCCAAGCAACACATAGACTCACAAAGAACAGGATAATCATATTACTGTTGAAAGTCGACTAACAAACCCTAAATTGAAAATAAAACGTCTGTTCGTGAGTTACATAGAGATTATATAAATATTCAGAAGGACAAAAAAATACCAGTGTTGTATAAAAACAATATTATAGGCGACCATTTAATAGTGGATATTATCAAGAATTTATAAAACCTAAAAAAGACCTATGTGACCAGTGCGCAGCATACAATTATATGACTAAAGAGAAACAGCACAAATAAACCAAGTTTACACTTTATGTAAAGAACAAAAATATTGTTTGATCTTTACTGGTTGAGGATAAAGAGAGTAGGCAGCTTAATAAAAATATGTGCGTTGCTTCTTTCGATGAACAGCAGACTACAACTATCCCACGATCCAATATATCTTTTATGTATTACATGTGTTACAAAAGAAAACTTAATGTGTATAATTTTACTGCTTATACAACGTATGTACCCACGAAGGGATAAACAGACAACATGAGACTGTTAGCGCTAAAGGAGCAAACAAGATCACTAACTATTTGTGGCATTGTATTGAATAAAATAGTGAAAATTGTATCACAGACTTTCATTTTTCATTTGCATTCAGATAATTGTACAGCTCAAAAAAAAAGATATTATATACAGAATGTATCTAAAGACTTCGAGGCAATCCAAAGTTAATATCACACATAAGTAAAAATATCACAGTAAATCCCTAATAAATTAGCACATTATATTTTACTCCAGCCATCAAGCATAAAAATGAATTTTTTCTGAACTCTCTTTTTTCACATACTTCGAAAAATGACATACATACAGTGAGGGTGACTCAATACACGCAAGAATAGAGAATTCTTGTAAAAATCAAGACTTTTTTACTTAAGATCAATGATGTGAAATCATTAAAAAACCAAAATTATAGAGCCCATTTACCGCCTAAATATGATAAGTCAAGAAAAACGTTTCAATTTCAAATCTATGTCACTTGATAAAAAGTGGAACGTTCTTAAAGTATTTCAAGTCAGAGAAATTGAAACTACTTCAGATTCTACAATTTACTTTACGTACGATTTTGATGAATAATTCTAAACTACGTCTCTAAATTTACACAAACTCAAAATCATGCACTAAACAAAGCATACAACACAAAAATCCAATTACATAATGAAAAAAAGATCTTACAGATATGTGCTAAAGTGTTGTCATCCCACAAGAATATCATAGTTTTTTTTGAGAATATAATGAAGTAGCATGCCGCATTAACATAGATTTACTGTATGAATAGCAGAGAAAAATTAAAGATTGCAACAACTGTTTATGCTACAGTTCACAAAAAAATATCATTTGTAAAGTTTGCATAAATATTTTTTATTTAACACAACGTTTAAAAATAAAAAAGATAAAAAAAAAATTTGTTTGGGAACATTTAACAAAACATGTATTATTTTTCTAAAATATTGAATATTAAAAAGTCTCTGATGCTCGTTTAGATAGGTGTTGTGTAGTTCATTCTTTTAATAAAATACGAATTTCGGTGTTCGATAAAAGTCGTAAGATTCGTGCGCGCAAATTGACAAAAGAATGTATAAAGAAAAGACGATCGGAATACATGAAAAAATCTCCGGTTTTTGCGCGTACAACTTCTCACAAAACTCTCTCTCTGATCGCACGTCACTTTAACCCTCGTTTTTAACCCTAAAAAGAAAATCGAGATTGACTACAAGCTTGCGTCAATTGTGAGCAAACATCGTCTCCCAGCAAGGCATTAACGATATTTCGTGGAAACGAAAAAAGCGGTCCTGCCTGGCCAGCAGACCCGAAAAAGCCGAGCTCCTTGCTCGCACCTTTGTTCACGTTAAATAAATCCAAGCGACAGATTCATCGTGACCATAGGTCCTGGCAAGGTACAATTATTATTTTAAACACCACATACTTACATATATATTAATTTACTTAAGCATATTTTGTTATTCTCACTCATAATTTACTAATGTACAACCCTTTGACATAATAAATCAGGTTTTTTGCCGGAAGGCTTTTTCCCGCAACAAGCTTCTTTCGTTTTATACTTATCTTGTTTTAAATACTCAAAAATCATCCCTTAATTAAATTTAGAGAGCGACGCTTGACCCCTATGGTCTTACTCTCTACATAGCATTTCATTTTTAATTTGAAAACAGCTGTGCATTCAACGTTACAATAGGTATACCTATAGTGTAAAAATCAGTGCTACTACGAAAAAACTTGACTCCCGAATTGGCTGCTTCTTCAACCCAAACCTGAGTTGGCTCCTTTTTTAAGCCAAATCATAGTTGACTGCTTTTTTATTCCAAATTTTGAGTTTAATCCTTTTTCATCAATTATCTGAGTTGGCTCTGTCTTTTGCTGAGTCGTCAAAATATCAAATGTCCAACCACGATTTGAACTGAAATGTCGGTTATAGTGAAAATCACTTTGAAAACCACACTGTTGTACTTCGTAACACCTTAAAACTCTTGCATATAGAATAAAAATTAATGTTATAATCGCATGAAAGTAACATACAACATCTATACTTGACAATGTAATTGCAAGAACATGGCAGAAAAGCTTTTTGTTTTATTAGGAGCTTCTTAGTGCGAAATTGACATTGGGACCGGGTATAACGGAAGTGATATTTTGACTATATTTGCTTAATTGTCTCATTTAAGAGTCAATGTATAAGCTCGGAAGTTTTTTCCAAGAAACTTAAAAACTTTCAACAAAACTTCAAACATTTTGAACATTCAATTTTAGTTTCTTGAAGTAGCATGAGCTCTGGACACAAAATTGACCACTTACGACAGAATCACCAATATATTTTCTATATGTGATAAATTTGTAAAGAACTTTTTACGAGTGTTCTCATCGATAAGGTCTACTTTGAACAATTAAATTACTTGTACAATTATTCTGATTTATTTTTAGATATGCATATAAATGATTTCTTATTCGCTGTGAGCAAGTCGTTGGAGGGGGTAAGAAAGAACGACAGTAGAACCCATGGTAAGAAAAAATTGCAGACTTGCAGGATTTTTGAGGACTCAATTCACTGTTGATCATACATTATTAAGTTTGACCACTTTGAGTAGTCAGACATAGTGATAACGATAATTGTCATAAATGTAAGCTTCACAGTTTTTTTATTAAAAAAAAATTAAAAAAGATAGTTTTATATTAAGTAAGAATTAATGAAACAAAGCCAGTAAAGACTATATTTACAGTCACTGACTTCATACTCGAGTCACTTTACAGGCCATCTCAGTTCTTTCTGCTTCGATACTACAATACAAATGTTATGTTACCAGATTTGATGTCGTCCTTACTTCGTTAACATGGATGTTGGTATTATTTTTCGCTTCTGTACAATACACTATGTTTTACAAAAATTATCTTAGTAGTTGAGATTCTCATAGTTTTTACGCCAAGTATTATAACCATTCAGTGAAATTGAGTTATTTGTGGCTGACAATGCATTGAGCCCCAAATCATCCTGCAAGTCCGCGCTATTTTGGCATCAGATAGCGCCAATACACTTGCACACAGCGAATACAAATAGTTTCTATCAGGTTTCTTCTATTACTACTAGTAATTGCCTTTAACTTTAGCTGTCTATGTTTGGACTTAGGACGCATAAACCAGTACTTAACTGTAAATGGGTAATAATACTTATTGGTTATTGGTGAAATTGTAAATATACACGCATGTATGTAAATGGAGTGGAAATGTCGACTAAAGCTATATAGCTAAACGCACAGCCAAAGCAAACGACGATACAAGTTTTTCACTTTCAACTGCAACCGAGTATATGCTATATATATTTAACTAACTCTTGCTCCCTCGCTCTTGCTTCAATGATATCCATTAATCTATTCAATTAAAAGCGTGGAACTAAATGCTTATAACTATATGCACACACTTTTGATTTTAAAACATTTCTTTTTTATTTTTCCCGTACGTTAATACTTATTTTGAAATCCAGTATTATTTTGAAAAAATATTCAGCTACTTTTTTAAGGATGGAATTTCAGCTAAAATCACTAATTTATTGTTTTTCCTTATCATAATTGTTATCAACTGTAGAACAAGCTCTGGAGGTTGTCAATGAACATATGTAACTTCGAGATCCCTCTCACCCGAAGTTCTGATAGCTAAGATGGCTTAGGTTAATGCCGCTGGTTGTATTGTTTTGCTATCAAAGGATCGATTCCAACTATCGGCAGATTTTTTTTTTTTTTTTGGTGAATGTGATTTATCATTCTGATTTAATTTTTTTTTGTTTATGTTTTATTGAAATTTATAAAAAATGTAACAAATACTTTTTTGTACTATGCGTCGAAATGAATTTATTTTCAATACTAATTTTATTATTAATTTAGTAAGTCGATACTTCTGCAAGGCAAGGCCACTTCATAATTTTATAATAATAAAGTAATTCCTTAGGATATCAGTATAATTCTTACACTTTAAAACTCCCAAGAAATTATTAATACCCAACGACAGAGAGAAAAAAATCCGAAGGCACAAGGAAACTTACGCAAAACTTCCTAAACATTTATCTTCCGTCTTTAGTTATATAAAATTTTTAGATATAGAAGCCGTAGTTGTTGCGTTGATTAAATATACAATTTCAATTTTAATTATAAAATGTTGATAATTCTAGACAAAAATTTCAATTAGCTTATGTAGATATCAAAAGTTAATATCTTTAAAAATTATGCAATAAAAATCTAAACAGTAATAAAAAACAGATCTTATAGATCAAGATTGATTCTTTGATTAGCACTTGAAGCTTTTATCTTGCGTACTATTATAAATAAGAGCTGCTCAGAAAGGCGTTGGCTTGGTGGTAAGCATGCTTGTTACTGATACAACACTGTTCTAGAGGTCGTGGGTTCAATTCCCGGTGAATGCAGATTTTTTCAAAAAGTGTTTCCATCGGGAAAAGTTCTTATGTAATCCTGGCTGTTTCAGGGTGGGTTTTTCAGTGGAATTTTCCTTTAGAGTAATTCCAGGGGGTTTTTCCTTGCCCCACAGGTCTTCGAGCCTGGGTGAATACGAAACAGTCTTAGAGCAATTGGTAGGGGTTAGTGGATCCAATGCGCCAAGTAGAGATCACCGGCTTTACCGGCGAGGAGTGATCCCTGAAACATGGGGCTTCTCCGGGGATGCTAATCAGCCTGGATCCGATGCTTCGGCAGAGAACGCCGTCTTAACTGGCGAGTATCGGACGTCCTGAAATATGGAGTCCTCTCCGGGGAACGGCTACACAGTAGCAAGTGGGCTCTTTGCACCACTGGTGCAGAGACTGTCAGCATAACTGGCAAGGTAAGTTCTACCGGAGATACTCACACTGTGCCCATGGATTAAGGTAGCTTATGAGGAAAAAAGGTTTGGAAAAATGGGTGTAGCAATACACCCCTACACATAGGTGGTGAGTGGGAGGCTCCCGCGACTGTTGTGGTTACCCAGTAAAAAAAAAAAAAAAATAATAAAAAAAAAAATAAAAAAAAATAAAAAATTAAGTGGGTGTGCAAGCCAGGAGTTATTGGACTATATCGGGGGTTGTAGTCCGTAGGACGGAGACACGAAAGAATTTTCTTCTCGCCTTTATACATTATGATAAGGAATCTGTACAGGAATATTTTGCTTAATGGATAAATAAATGAACAAATTTATAAATGGAAAATTGTAAAATAAAACTCCATGCATAATTACGTAGTATTCATGCATACTTTGCTAGTAGTAGTAATTTTATTATAAAATTATTAAATGGTCTTGCAAATAAGAAGTATTAACTTACCAAATTATTTAATAGAATTAGTATTAAAAATAAATTTATTTCGAAGTATTTATAAGGTTAAATAAAACATAAACAAAAAAACGTGTGGAGGATTTACTGTAACACAAATTTAAAAAAAATCAACCTAGAATGATGAATCGTACTACAAAAAAAAAAATAATAAAAAAACAAAAATAAAAAAAAAAATAAAAAAAAATCTGCCGATAGTTGGAATCGATCCTTAGATAGCAAAGCAATACAACCAGCGGCATTAACCTTAACCATCTTAGCTATCAGAACTTCGGGTGAGAGGGATCTCGAAGTTACATATGTTCATTGACAACCTCCAGAGCTTGTTCTACAGTTGATAACAATTATGATAAGGAAAAACAATAAATTAGTGATTTTAGCTGAAATGCCATCCTTAAAAAAGTAGCTGAATATTTTTTCAAAATAATACTGGATTTCAAAATAAGTATTAACGTACAGGAAAAATAAAAAAGAAATGTTTTAAAATCAAAAGTGTGTGCATATAGTTATGAGCATTTAGTTCCACGATTTTAATTGAATAAGATTAATGGATATCATTGAAGCAAGAGCAAGGGAGCAAGAGTTAGTTAAATATATATATAGTATATACTCGATTGCAGTGAGAAGAGAAAAATTCGTATCGTCGTTTGATTTGGCTGTGCGCTCAGCTATATAGCTATAGTCGACATTTCCGCTCCTCTCCACATAGGCACACATTCGGTATACGCCTTGCACGTGTTTCCAAAATGTATGCCTATATGCTCATTTCTTAGCGAATTCGCTTTTCTTTTCGTAGGGGCACGCTGTTCGATACGAGTCTCGCACTTTCCAAAAATGTGCGCCCGGTTCGACGGCTGGCCACGGTGGGTCACCCCGATCAGTGCCAAAAAGTCGTCTCGCATCGTAGCGTTGGCGTTAGCAATCTCTCTACTTATCTCTGGTGTAGGAGTGAAACTTCTCTCGTCGATGCTAAATGTGGCACGACGCGTCGCGACGCTCCACTATTGGCCAACTAGAGATCTGCTATGTCGACCCTCTCCAACTTCTGACTCTGCTAGATGGTAGCGTTGACCTTTAACAGTGTTAAAGTATCATAAAATCAGATGTCCTTGTTGCTGATAAGTGACTGATATCACAATAAAATCTGAGACGGTTTTTTAAGGCGGCTTCATCATTGAATGTGCAAAAACTTTAAATAATACATTTTTAAAGTTCATATTGTACAGAGCCCAATGGTATTTTTATTTTTACGGGGTTGGCGATCAAAGCTTGGAGATAAATAATTTGAAAGTTTTTAAGCGCTTTTCGAACTTGCTTAACGCAGCCTCTCATGGCCGAAGGTCTGAATCAAACTTTCGACGATTAATTAAACTATTAAAATGGAATTTTCAAGCAAAATAATATACGAACCAAGCTGCGACTATCACCTTTCAGAAACCGGGTGTCCTAAAGTTAGCGATAAAAAAATTGATGAATTTACTACAATACTATTGTGGTCTGCAGTTACGTCTGGTGCGAGCAGTAACAAACGCCATCGGCTATGTTTCTCTAGGAAGCACGTGGAATAAAATATATCGTATACTAGATACAATAGTACATAAGTTAAGTTGAAAATAAAACAAACTTAATTACCAACATGCTACTAGCATGAAAGCAAGCCTCCATCTATAGTAAGATCATATCAATCATCACTGAATTGACGACTGCAGTAGGACCTTAGGTGCTTTCTCACTTGAAATATTAGATTAGAACTTACTTCATTTCAAAATTAACGTAAACAACTTTAAAGATGTGTTTTTTGATGTACTATTCTAATGGTATTGTCAACAGAACAGCTATGAATACTGTACGAAAAATTAATTTTTAATTTTTTTTCTTTTTTCTTTTAACTAAGAACAATTTTGTAGAAATCTCAGATAAGTTATTGGCATGAGATATAGTCACTAAGATCTCCGGTGAAATCTCACCTAAAAGTCGTAGATGTTCAATAAAAATGAATACAATCATTAGATATTTTTTTACCACTGGAAAAATTTTTATCAAACGTTCATTGTTACTAAGCGAGGTAAAGTTATTGAAAAGTACGACAGCTCGTAAGCTTTTATGTAAAAATAGGCCAAATAGTAACAATAATTACTTAACTCCTAAGAATACTCGTGCCTTCAAATTTTGACACCGTTATTTTCATGCTCTAGGCAATTATGAGCAGATTTTCATTTAATCCTCATTGTGAATTGTGTAACCAATAGATCTCTCTTCAAACTCAACCTTTCAAGCATCGATATCTCAAGTCCAGATCTTCTCGTTCCTCGTAACTTTTAACAACTCCACTTGCATAATAACTTTCAATAAGTACTTTTGACAGTCTTTTTGCCTATAAGTTTTTACAGCTACGTCTTTGCAGTCACACTATTTAACAGAATACGCATTCTTGCAATTTATGAATAGATGGATGATAGTAAAGTAGACACGACCAGTGTTGCGATATACCCAAGACTTCTCTTGGGTGCTCTCAGCTAGTAGCGCAAGCGCAGAAGAACCATGCTCTCTCTCTCTCTCTCTCTCTCTCTCTCACCAGACAGGTAGGAGTAGTGGAGCCCCCTACCTAGTCTTCAACTTAAGCTCCACCCACTTCTCACGACTTAAATATTACTTTTGACTCTAGATCCGTATGTCTCTCGATGGTCGAGTGAGCTAACTGTTTTGCCAACGCATGACTTGTAGTCGGGTAATCTTTGATTCCCGACTATGGCACTTTTTTTTTCTTTTTTAAAATTATTATTATTATTATTATTATTATTATTATTATTATTATTATTATTATTATTAATATGAAACATCAGAAATATAATTAAATGTGCAATAAAAATACTAAAATTAGGAGATACTATTTCCTCACCACCTTGCGGTAAGTATCAGGGCACGTTTTTTTTGTGAAAGAAAAAATTAAGAAACAATTTCATTACTAAGAAAGGAGTGATAAGGCTACGACTTAAACGAAAAATACGTTGAAAAAATTTAGTAATTATAAAAAAGATTTATTAATTAATGAGCAGTTTTTTTTTTCAATAAAATTTGGAGTAACTCGTGATTCAGTCATGGGCAATTTATGCTCTGGTGCATTACAATTCTTGGCAAGATTTATATGTTTATCGACAACAATATATATGATTTAAATCATTCAACTTTTTGCAATGTTGAAATAGATGAGTTTTGGAAGAAAATTATTGATTTAAGCTTAGAAAATAAAAACTTAGAGTTCGCAAATTAAAAAATTTTTATTGAAGCGATTTTTTTTTTTTCACATTCTAACGCCGAAGCGAAAAGAATTTTTTCGATTGTTACAGATACAAAACCTAAAAAACGGAACAAAATGGGAATTACTTTACTTAACGCGATTTGTTTTATTCGATCTTATTTTCCAATTCGAAGTATTAATGTAATCAATTTTAAAATCTCAAAAGAACATCTTAAATTATTCAACTCAAAAATGTACAAACGCGATTCAGCAGTCGATCCAGAAATCAAAATTTAAGGCAACTTGTAATCAGTTTAGTGTTTTTAAATTTTTATTAACTTCTAAATAATTTAGTTTCAAATGTGTTCAATAATTTATGTATTTCATGCAAAATTAATTATTAGCTGTTTTCATGATAACGTGGAAGATTTTATAATTTTTTTGTTTATTTTTAAAGCTATAATGTTAAATAGTTAGAAGTGGTGGAATTACTGCTTTGTTTTGTGTTGATTGCAAATTTAATTCAAAAAGTCATATTTAGATGAGAAATTACTTTTAGTTGAATCATGTGTAAAAAATTTCACTAATTTATTTATTTACTTAGTTTTACACTATAAGTGTATTGTGAAAAGTTTGAATTAGTCATTAGATTTAAATCACTTTACAGTATTAATTAAACATCTAATTTTTTTTTTTTTTTCATCCAAAGAAGTTTACTTAAGTGATGTTTCATAAAATAATGTATTATTAGTGTTCGTACGAAATAGTTGTTGTTTATAAGAGTAACGTTGATAGTCACTTCAAAAAGACTGCTTAGTGATGTAGTAATTTATTTATTTAATGAAATTATTAATTTGATATTTATTTACAGTATCCAAGTAGATTTCTGAATCGATGATTGCTTTGAAGTAGGTTATAACTTTTTAATTTTAAAATTAAGTTTCATTATTCTGTTCTCGTTTTTTTTAAATTAATTGCTTTTTAAGATATCGATTCCGACATCATCATTAGTGGAATAGGCCTATAGGGGATACCACTAAAAGAAAAAACTACAGTTATAATTGATATTTTTTTTATTAGTCCAGTTTGTTAAACGTATTTTATTTTTTTCGTATAATTAGTTTACTCAGAAAAGTTGCTCATAAATTAATAAATCTTTTTTATACTTACTAAATTTTTTCAACGTATTTTTCGTTTAAGTCGTAGCCTCATCACTCCTTTCTTAGTAATGAAATTATTTCTTAATTTTTTCTTTCAAAAAAAAAACGCGCCCTGATACTTACCACAAGGTGGTAAGGAAATAGTATCTCCTAATTTTAGTATTTTTATTGCACATTTAATTATATTTCTGATGTTTCATATTGATGATAATAATAATAATAATAATAATAATAATAATAATAATAATAATATTAAAAAAGAAAAAAAAAGTGCCATAGTCGGGAATCGAAGATTACCCGACTACAAGTCATGCGTTGGCAAAACAGTTAGCTCACTCGACCATCAAGAGACATACGGATCTAGAGTCAAAAGTAATATTTAAGTCGTGAGAAGTGGGCGGAGCTTAAGTTGAAGACTAGGTAGGGGGCTCCCCTACTCCTACCTGTCTGGTGAGAGAGAGAGAGAGAGCATGGTTCTTCTGCGCTTGCGCTACTAACCGAGAGCACCCAAGAGAAGTCTTGGGTATATCGCAACACTGGACACGACGGTAATAAAAAATAAGGGGTTGCAAATAAGAATAAAGTAAATCTCCTTTAATTTGCATCGAAGAACATCAAGATATGAGAAATTAAGCAAAGTAAAAAATTTCAGTGCGCAGTAATTAGGTCATTTACTACTAGCTGCTTCTGATTGGCAGGCTAACTGAAAGAGACTGCCGGAGGAAATCGTTTTTCTCATTCTAGCCTGCCAATCACAAGCAACCACATGTTCGGAGGTATAAGGCCATTGTTTTCATGCAAGAACTTTTGTCAAATATCTGATACAGAGGGAGCAGCCGCTGCATCGGCTCAAAACAAATACAGATAGTTATCAGCGTTGGATAAGGCAGAATCAATATCGAAACTTTTTTCCTAGATCGTATATATAGCTATACGATCTAGGAAGTATGTTCCACCGAGTAGACGGCAGAGAAGGGGCATTGCCCAAAAACGGTATCAACAACGAGCAAAATTAAAAAATTTTAAAATTAACAACACAAGCGCCTATCATCCAATGATCCAGGGCACTTACTGACTATTCTATAAAATTATAAAATGTTGAATAATAACGCAAGCGCCTACCACCTAGTGACCCAGGGCGCTTACTGGCCACTTTATAAAATAATAAAATGTTGAATAATAACACAAGCGCCTATCACCTAATGACCTAGGGCACTTACTGGCATTCTATAAAATTATAAAATGTTAAATAATAACTCAAGCGCCTATCTTTCAATGATCCAATGCGCTCACTGGCCATTCTATTAAATGATAAAATATTAATTAATAACACAAGCGTCTATCACCTAATGACTTGGGGCGGCGCGATTCCGATTTCTGTGGCACCGCAATCTGAGTGTGGTTTCTTATTTATGTTGATGCTAGGTATACAGGAAAAATAATTTAAAAATTCCTACTTACCTTCTAATTGAGATATCGAACTCGAAAGTCGAAAAAATCATATTTTGTATAAGGTAAAAGTACGTATTATGGATACAAATTTCGATTGTAACGTTTCATCGACCAATATTAAATTTAAAAAAATAGTCATATGTCCATAATTTTTGGTTTTAATAGAAGCGCTATACTCTTCTGAACAAATTGACATTTTTGAAATTAAATTTAGATGTAAAAAAATAATTTTATAAGCAAATATTGACACGATCAAAATGTCCATAACTATGGAATAGCTAAAAAGATGTGTCCATATTTATGAGACACAAGTCCCAATTATGAAATTTACATGTTAATTAAATGGGCTCGTGCGTTTCATAAGTAGGAATATCACATATTGCAGGTTATGTTTTAAACTGTCCGTATTATGAAAACCGGATTCGTAATAATATATTTTTCAATATAATAATGTTTGAAATTGTTTACTATTTTTGTTAATTTGATACGGTAGTATTATAGAGATTCTCCAGTATATTTTATTTTTATTATTAGAATTTTCATGATTATTTAATCTTGAGTTTTCATAATAGGGACATGTTTCACGAATAGGTACTTTTACCTTACATGCGATATTAGGGTTATTTCTTGCTCATTTGAGAGTAATGAATATGAAAAACGGACTTGCTTTTTTTCGAGATGCTGCGTCTCGATTGTCGAAAAACACATTTTAAATATATTTTATTTTAATATAAAAACACTTGATAAATTAATATTATTTATTGATTTAAAAACAATGAAATTTATAGTAATTTTACCATCGCTTACCGGCACGCTGACACAGATTAAAGTGTATTATCGGTTCTCATCAGCTTGGTATCTTGGTACGCTCTTCATGTAAGGGCTATTCAAAATTCAAATTCTCGCTCTCTTCATCAAGCGTGCATTGCCTCTATCGGTCACTGTTGTTTTTAGCGCATAAGCATTTTAAATATAAAAGCTCAGTGCTCAGTGTTATCGATAAATCCTGTAACATCTCTAAGTATTTACTGTTCATTGTTCTAGGGGTCGTTCAGTGCGTGTAACAATGTAAAAACATCCGCAGTTACATCCAAAGTTAGCCAACTTTTCATTTTTCTGCTCTTTCAATGACTTGTTGCTATTTTTTTTAATTGATATTTTTATCATGCTTTACGCGAAAAAAAAACACCTGAAATGTGTTTAAAGGAGGAATACACATTAAAAATGAAGCAAAATAAAAAAGTACATAGCTAGAGATTTTTTAAGTATTTTTTTCATATTCATCACTATCAAATAAGCAAGAAATAACCCTAAAATCGCATGTATACAAAATATGATTTTTTCGACTTTTGAGTTTGATATCTCGAAAAGGAAGTAAGTAGGAATTTTTTTATTATTTTTCCTATATTCCTGGAATCAACATACATAAGAAGCCACACTCAGATTGCGGCGCCACAGAAATTAGAATCTCCCCCTTGGGGCGTTTGCTGCCCACACTATTAAATATTAAAATGTTAATTAATAACACAAGCGCCTATCACCCAGTGACCGGGGCGCTAATTGGCCGCTTCATTGTATAATACAATGTTGAATAATAAATCAAGTTCTAATCACCTGATAAAGAAGGGCGGTGATTGTGTTATAAATTAACATTTTCTCATTTAATAGGGCAGCCAATAAGCGCCCCGGGTCATTGGGTCATAGGTGCTTGTGTTATTATTCAATATCTTATAATTTTATAGAATGGCCAGTAAGCACCTAGAGTCATTAGGTGATAGGTGCTTGTGTTTTTATTTAATAGGGTGGCCAGTAAATGCCCTGGATCATTGGGTGATAGGTGCTTGTGATATGACTCAACATTTTATTATTTTATAGAGTGGGCAGTAAGCACCCCGGGTCATCAGGTGATAGGCGTTAGTGTTATTAGTTTTAAAAGTTTGAAATTTTGCGCGTTGTTGGTACCGTCTTTGGGTAATGCCCCTTCACTGCTGTCTGCTCGGTAGATTATTGAACAGGTGCCGTGCACATGTACAATGATTGTTCAATGATGTTTGTGCGTGTCGACTTTCATAAATATTTAAAGAGTTGATCACTTTAAAAATAGATATGGTGCACTGCTCCTCGACATTACAGATACAGAAAAATATTTTAGTAAATAAATGTTTGACTCATTGAAGATAAATTTAAATGATACTAAAAAAAATTTTTATACAATTTGCAAATAGAATGATAAACTTTTCTTTCTTAATAAACCTGTAGATTCAAGAAGAACTTATTTGTATAAAACATTAAGTTACGATTTTATTTCTCAAAATAGGAAAAAATTTGTCCAAAGTTGAAGCTGACTAAGCAAAAGTACTGCTTTGAAAAGGTATGACAAAAACAATATAGAAAGCGTGTTTTTAAAATTAAAAAACAATAAAAAAATATCGAAAAAACGATTTAATTATTCAGGATGGAGCTTCAATAATTAAAAAAATGATTTAGAAATAGTTAACAAAAATTAAAGAGATATATCTAGTATGAAAATAAAATTCGGAAATAAATAAGTTATTGTTAAAAAGAAGATATACTATGGGGGTTCTGAACGCACTCTAGCTTCCCCTTAGGGTAGCAGTGGTGGGGGGAGCACAGCTAGCGCTGTTGTACGGAGGCATCTGGCCGTAGAGGTAGGGGAAGAGCGGTGTTGCGCCAGTGGTAGAGGGGGTACTTTCAGACGAGCTATTAGACGGGAATCAAGCGTGATGTATGTATATGCGTGTGTGTGTATATATTCTGCTTCTGGACCACTCTCTCTTTCTCTTTGTGCTATTAGACAAGAGATTACGGGTTATCTCTCTCTCGCTCCCTCTTTCTCTTTCTCACCCTCCAGCATGAAAGTGAGGATAGAGCAATACTGTGTCAGTGGTGGAGTCTTGTGCTGTAAGACGGGTCCCATTCGTTATATATAGGCTTATATGCATTATTGGTATTTTCCAAGAACAGCGTGTCGAGCGATTTTTTTTGAAGCAAATCCCGTTGGAATTATATTTTTAGGGCCAATAGCTTTTAAACAGGAGGCAATTTAAAATACATTCTCAACTACCCGTAGGAGGGGTTGGAATGCTACGGTACAGCTGTATGAAGAGCGTTGCCACATTGTCATAGTGCTGGGTCAGTAAGCAGTAAGGTACCATCAGTATGGCTGTATACATGGGTATATCCACACGTACGCAAAATCGTCTGCTATTGTACTGCTGTGTTAGCTGTGTGTAATGTAAAGGTTAGATAATAATGCTGTTAGATTATTATTGTTTACTTCTTATTCTGTCCTATTTCAAAGCCATCCGATCATTCAATCATCAGATTCCAACATAATTTCATAGATATTATAATAATTAGCTACAAAATCATGCAATAACAAGAGAGTTATTAAAAAAACTTATCACCTAGCAAAAAAATTATTATAATAGTAATAGTAATTTTGTAAAAGTGGTAGTTAATTAAAAAGTAGTTTACTTTTTTAGATGAGTAGAATCCTAACTTGTTTATACATCTTTTATCTACATCATCAAATTTTATGAGCATATCTCATTAAGACTAGCACAAATTTTTCAGATATAAATTAATAACGATACAACTCATATTGTCAAGTAAATTTACACCTGTACATATTGCCAGCTGACGACACCATTAGTAGCACACTTATACTGGTATACACCACTGCTTGTCGACTCGCTCTCTGTCTCACTCACTCACACATCTGGTAGAACCTTCTTTATTAAATTTTTATCTAAAAATTTAGTTTTACTGCAAATAACAGTAAGCTATCAAGTTAGGTGGAAATTTTCTGCTCTACACGATGGTATTTTTATTTTTATCCGCCCTCTTACCGTATACAAGATATTAGCGAAACAAGATTCATGCGCTACTGTGTAGTTAGTTGTCAGTGTGCAAGATTCCAATTTTTCATCTGCTGTTCTTGCAACCTACGAGTTGGATTATAGGTAGCATCAAAAACGACCCTTTGCATATTAGTGTTAATGCTTAACAGATCTATTCATTCATGTTATATTATTAAAATGTTAAAGTTGACAAATTTCAACCGAATAGTAAAGTATTACGTCGTAAGGACTTGTGAAATAAATAGTGTAGTTAGAACTTTTTTGTCATTGCTCTTAAGTGATTTCATCTTTACTGTTCTTGGCAGACGATACCTTCAAAAATTAGTATGCAAAGTTTAATTGTGTATAATTAAGTTTTTAAAATATTTTTAAGGCTGAGGATTTATTTTATGTTAGGGACATATTCTGCATGCAAACTAACATAGTATTTATAAATATTTTGCAAGATCTAGTGTAAATAATTATTAGCAAGTTACAATGGCTTATAAAAAAATGTACACAAGAGCCATTGTTAAATAGAAAGTTTTATTTTCAATGAAATCTTAAACCTAAAGGTTTTGAAAAATATTAATAAAGTTAAGTACTTTAACTGAAACTTAAAAATTTCTGTTATTTAAATATTATTATCAAAACTAATCCTCTTAAAATCTGAACCTAGGAGGTTTTGCAGTTTCAACGATAGCCCGAAAGAAAGCGCGTTGAACTAGGAACTGAGCCCGAAGTGTGTTAAAAAAAATTACTAACGCAAATCTTACGAAGTTTTAAAGCATTAAGATTGGTTGAAACCACATATTTTTAAATCTTTTTTCTTTATCACGAGTACTTGGCGGGCGCTTAAAGTAAACTTGGACGGCACTTGAGAGGCACTTGGCGGGCTCTTGACAAGCATTTGGCGGGCACGTGGCGGTCACTTGCTGGTCATTTCGCGGGTACTTGCCGGGCACTTGGCAAGTACTTGACGGGCACTTGGCAGGTACTTGACGAGCACTTTGTGGCAAGTAACCGTTAAGTGCCCGCCAAGTGCCCATCAAGAGCCCAATTCATATTTCTATTATTATCATCCTCAGTTAAGATTTTTCGATACTTACCTTTAGTTGTCAAAATACTCGTACGTGGTTCATATGACATATTGATTAAAGAAGAGCCTATTAAATACATAAATTTTTAAACAATTTAATCGTCTTTATCTTTTAAATTTATTTCAGATTTTATTTTTTAACCTTTGTGTCATTTATCTTGTTTCTCTTCATAAATATTTAAAATTTTTTTTGTCGTCATTTATTTTCTGCTTTTTCTTTACTCCAGATGTTGCTCTCATCTTTATCCATGGTGGTTGAAAATGAACTGATGCTAGCAAAGCTCTAAATCGACTTTATATATCCTTACACGAGTTTCTCGGCATCCCCACGCATCAGACTATACTTAACGATACGGTCATGCAAAATTCAGCAATAAGCTGACGTATTGGGAGGACAATTTGCTTGCAACTCGTGTTCTAGTTTTTAATGACTCGTTTTGTTTGGAGCAATCGAAGATCATCAAAGGTAATTGATTGAGAAAGTGATGTTGGCCTAGTAAAGGTGCACAATCTTTGCCATAGTATGAATTTTGAAAATTAGCATACATATGATATAGCAATGCATTCTGATTACGCATTACATTAAGATCCAGATCAATATGAGAATATTATTGTGAATGTAAATAGAGTTTAATATTTCTTATGTTGCAGTGATCAAACATACTAGCACTTTCATCTTTCTGATTTTTTCGGTTAGCTGGAAGGCTAAAATAACGTAACGTGGCTTTTCCAACTGATTACATTCACGTGACCAGAGAGGAGGGAGATTTCAGCCAATAACCTAATAATCCCAAGAATTCTAAAATACTGAAGCCACGTTTCACGTGTAATTTAAATATAATTAACGACATAGCTTGGTCAGTAACAATAATTGTTTTTTGCAGATGTTACGTGACCTGACAAGCCAAGAATCCGATTAGCAGTGCACAAAAGTGCGAGGCGTTCCACGTAACTGAAATATAATCACCGACGTTGCTTGGCCGGTAACAATCATTTTTTTTTATTATTATTATTATTATGAAGGTAACAGGAGTGGATGGTGAAAAAGGTTTTTTGAATAAAAACTATTCAAAATTGATTTAATACGTACATTGTACAAAAAGCACACACTATACGCTTACATATAAGCGCATATAAATTTTAAAAATGAAAAAAAAAAATGCCAAGAATAGTTTTTGCATCTGAAGAATAAAAAAGAAATTACACTGGTGCACATAAATTTTAAAAGAGTGCTATTATACTTAGTTCTTAACTTACTCAACATATTTTTTTAAATTATAACAAGTTCACCATCAGTGGAGAAATAATCTTGAGGCTCGCGACACTTGTCTTTACACCCCTTTATTTTACATTTCACTTGAAGTATATTTCTGTTATAGAGAACGAAAGTGGCAGCTCCAAAACTTCAAAAAAGCCTCTTGAACTGTATGTCCAACATTAGTTGATAATCTCAACATACACAAATACTGTTTCCGTAACAGTTGCTCAAACAAGACCAGAATAACTTTATATCTTGGCGTGAATCCTACTAGATTTTCGACAATATAACAAAGGTGATACTCCACACAAATTTTTTCCGTTAATTGTCTATGTTTAAGACACAGTTAACAGAACGTAGCGAAGTTGTTACTCTGTAAGTAGGGATTCTATATTACATCACGATAATTGCAGAAAAACACTCTCCTAAAGTTAATTTTATTATTCACAAAATTATCACACTTCTTTTTCTAAATCCTCTTATCTGCTGACATGCGTTTACGTTAAATAATATTTACTACGCCTATGTGTATAAAATATATGTCTATTCGACGATTACAAAATTCCATTACTCCGATTAAAAAACTTGTAAAATATAAATGCGTAGAATAAGTTTGGACATACGTTTTTCGTATAACTAAACACCGACAAAGGTTGAAATGAGACTAAACCCTAATGTCGAGAAAGCAGTGTTAAAGAAAATTAAATTTGATTTTTGAATGTGTCCACATTTAGAAAAACAGTTTATTACTTATAAGGCTCTAGTGTTATGAAGTTTGATTAATCACGAAGCCAAAAACGTCGGTGAAAGTTCAAAAGACGTATAACCCGCACTACTTAACAATATCTGTAAGTCCTAGAGGTTGATACATCGAGGCTGCGCTCGACGTACCCTTTTTTTTTCTCCTCCTCCTCTCCTTATCCTCCTCGCAAAGCCGCGTTTTCGTAGCAAGCTAAATGACATACACGCACACATACACCAAGTACCGAAACTAAGGCTTCGTGACACACAAATAAGGAGAAACCGAGCAAGACAAAGAAGAACTAGTCTACATCTCCCTCCCTCCTTATACGTCGACATCGCCTGATGAAATTTAATAATTTTCTATCCTTTCCCTCTTCTGTGTCCTAACCATTCGTAAATAACCCGACGCGCGAGCCGGGATGTTGATCTACACATCGGCCAGCGTTCATGCAACGCGACTTGACAACAGCATGCTATACTCCTACCACCTTCTTTCTCTAACACTCACATATCCAGAGACGCCAAGCCGAAAAATAACGCGAACTATAATACGACCTAATCCCGATAAGCAAGCACTGGGACCAGTATCGTTACTATATTATATTGTTTAGCGAGTAAGCGTCACCCCAAAATCAAAACAACATATGTAAAGGAAGACGGAAAGCATATAGGAAATCTTTCCCTCTCCCTGCCATGAGATGATGCAGACTAATTCTGAGAACCTATGTGCGTCTCGTCGTCTCTGGCCGTAGTGGCAGTGATAAGGAGGCAAGATCTTCGGCTATATAAGCCCATGGCCTCCTGCACGAGCAGCTCAGTCTCAAAAAAATTCGTTCAATGGTCAGGCCAGCCTAGGTGTATACCTAGAGCAGTAGCCAGACTAAAGGCATACGACCTGGAGAACCCGGTCGATGCATTCAATGGTCAGGCCAGCTTGGTAAACCACCGAGAGTAGTAGCCAGACAGGAATACACGACCTGGAGAATCCGGTCGAAGCCTATTCGTGACCTGGAGAATCCGGTCCACAATTTCAATTTAAATTATATCCGGCCACCCGGATCTTGCCTCGAGAGCCACTTATATTCCCCCTTTGTTTCTTTTTAATAAAAGTAAGTAACAATACTTTTTAAACTTAATTCTCATATATCCCCTAATAGTTTTTTTTTCTTCTCTTCGTAAAACCCACTTTGCGTGCCGTTCAATCCGGATATTAATGGCCAAGCAGGTGGTGGAAAAATTTTTAATTCAAAAAAAACTTTAATTTAAAAAATCAAGCAACGCTCAGTTGTGTGCCGGTTGGTGCAAATACTGATGGCCAAACAACTAGCCTCCAATTAAAAATCAAGCAACGCTAAGTTGTGTGCCGGTTGGTGCAAATGCCGATGGCCAAACAACTAGCCTCCATTTAAAAAAAAAAAAAATCAATCAAGCAACGCTAAGTTGTGTGCCGGTTGGTGCAAATGCCGATGGCCAAACAACTAGCCTCCAATTAAAAATCAAGCAACGCTAAGTTGTGTGCCGGTTGGTGCAAATGCCGATGGCCAAACAACTAGCCTCCAATTAAAAATCAAGCAACGCTAAGTTGTGTGCCGGTTGGTGCAAATGCCGATGGCCAAACAACTAGCCTCCATTTAAAAAAAAATCAATCAAGCAACGCTAAGTTGTGTGCCGGTTGGTGCAAATGCCGATGGCCAAACAACTAGCCTCCAATTAAAAATTAAGCAACGCTAAGTTACGTGCCGTGGGTACAAATACCGATGGCCAAGTAGCTAGCTAACCCTTCTCTAATCATCTACCCTGTTCCTACCCTAGTGCCTCGTCTTCAACCCTTGCTGTCGTGTCCCCAGGCTATTAAGCGAAAGCTTAGGCCTAAATACAGAATTTACTATTACGCCGTCTTCGACGTAACAAGGTAATGTAAAAATTTTGAAAATAGTTTGCAAAACTATATCGTAAAACAAACAATATTTTGAAATGAAACGTAAAACACAATGTTTAAATATCCTAGAATATTAATAATTCTATTCAATGCAAAATGTATGTTATTTAAAAGTATTTCATTACAAACAATAAGTATTAGTTATAAACAATTCGCAGTTAACTATAAAAATACCACGTCAAAATTTTTCTTTCAGTATAAATTATCAATGACACAATAAAAATTTTCTTTAACATTTTTCCGTTGAGTTGAGTAATTTTTTTTAATTAGCTTTTCCAAATTTGATACATTGGTTTTATTTACTAGAGTCATACTTTCTAAATAAGCAGTTAACTTAATTACTGTAAATTCCTTGCACTTATTAACCATCATTGCTGCACACTCGATGTGGCGTAGTATTTCATCCATACATATGACAGCTCGAGTGAGTCCTAACAAGGTACAGTGTTGCATGACAATGGTTGAACCGTACGTTCGCTTTTTTTTTTTTTTTTTTTTTTTTTTTTTCTTATTTACATCTTGTCAAATTTACATTTCCGTACTTTTCAGTCATTTTTGCCATATAGTATGCGCAATTAACAATTCCGGAAGACAAAAATTGTTAGAACTTGTAACTTTTATATATACTAAGTGATATTACACAATTTCTATGCATTATCAGTGGCGTAGCGCCCGTGATAATAAATCTTTCCTAAATTTCCGTACTTTCCGGTCATTTTTGCGATACAGTATGCGCAATTAACAATTCCGGAAGACTGAAGTTGTTAGAACTTATAACTTTTATATGTACTAAGTGATATTTATTAATTTCTATGCATTATTAGTGGCGTACAGCCCGTAATAATAAATTTTCATTAAATTTCCGTACTTTTCGGTCTTTTTTGCTATATAGTATGCGCAATTAACAATTCCGGAAGACAAAAACTGTTAGAACTTATAACTTTTATATATACTAAGTGATATTACACAATTTCTATGCATTATCAGTGGCGTAGCGCCCGTGATAATAAATATTTCCTAAATTTCCGTACTTTTCGGTCATTTTTGCTATGTAGTACGCGTAATTAATAATCCCGGAAGACAAAAATTGTTAGAACTTATAACTTTTATATTTACTAAGTAATATCAATCAAATTCTATGCATTATCAGTGGCGTACAGCCTGTGATAATAAATTTACCCTAAATTTCCATTATTTTTCGGTCAATTTTGCTATGTAGTATGCGTAATTAATAATTCCGGAAGACAAAAATTGTTAGAACTTATAGCTTTTATATTTATTAAGTGATATTAATTAATTTTTATGCACTATCAGTGGCATACAGCCTGTGATAATTAATCTTTTGCAAATTTCCGTACTTTTCAGTCATTTTCTCCATATAGTAGCGCAATTAACAATTCCGGAAGACAAATATTGTTAAAACTTATAACTTTTATATTTACTAAGTAATAATAATTAATTTCTATGTATTATCAATGGCGTACAGCGAGTGATAATAAATCTTTCCCAAATTTCCGTACTTATCGGTCATTTTTGCCATATAGTATGCGCAATGACCAATTCCGGAAGACGAAAATTGTTAGAACTTATAACTTTTATATTCATTAAGTGATATTAATTAATTTTTATGCATTATCAGTGGCATACAGCCCGTGATAATAAATTTTTCCTAAATTTTCATTATTTTTTGGTCATTTTCGCTATATAGTACGCGTAATTAATAATTCCGGAAGACAAAAATTGTTGGAACTTATAACTTTTATATATACTAAGTGATAATAATTAATTTCTATCCATTATCAGTGGCGTACAGCCCGTGATAATAAATTTTCCCTAAATTTCCATTATTTTTCGGTCATTTTCGCTATATAGTACGCGTAATTAACAATTCCGGAAGACGGAAATTGTTAGAACTTATATTTTTATATGTTCTAAGTGATTTTCATTAATTTTTATGCATTATTAGTGGCTTACAGCCTGTGATAATAAATTTTCATTAAATTTCCATTATTTGTTGGTCATTTTTGCCTTATAGTATGCGCAATTAACAATTCCGGAAGACGAAAATTGTTAGAACTTATAACTTTTATGTGTACTAAGTGATATGCATCAATTTGTATGCATTGTCAGTGGCGTACAGCCTGTGATAATAAATCTTTCCCAAATTTCCGTACTTTCCGGTCATTTTTGCGATATAGTATGCGTAATGAATAATTACGGAAGACGAAAATTGTTAGAACTCATAACCCTTTTTTTTTGTACTAAGTGATAACTATTAATGTCTATGCATTATTAGTGGCATGCAGCTTGTGATATCAGATTACTTTGAAATGTAGGTATTTTCTGATCTTTTTTAATGATAAACTCAATAAATAACAATTTGTCATAGACGAAACGTGCTTTAACTGTTGTACGTTTTTATCTTTTATTCTGTTCTCCTTGCCATCATTGGTGTCGTACAGCCTATTTAATTTGAATGTTAAAAAATTTTTGTCTATTACGGATATTTCTACAATGAAATATTTAACATATTAAGTTTTCGATGACGGGAAATATACATTATTAGTTATTTTATCGAGCTAGTACTAAGAACATAGTTTTTGTATGGATGATTTTTTATTTTTCAAGTCTTTTGTACTTGCGTATACAGTTTATTTTACTTTTGTTGGGTTATTGGGTTATATGGGTCATTGTTATATCGTGACGGTATCATAAAGAGGAACTCTTTTTTGATAGTTTTTATGAGTTATTGCATAGACAAAGACTTACCTTGATCTATATTTACTATATGAATTCCACTTTAATAGTTTCAAAGGCCTAAACGCATTTTTTACGCCTTTACACTTGAATCAATCTTTAAGCTCTTATATCTCGAGAAGGGTACATTTTTATGATCTAAAAATTGCTGGGAGCCTTCCTTATTACTTGTTAAAGCATTTAAAGCATTTTAATTTAAAAAAAGAACAAAAAAATTTTTTTTTATTTTCGTTGCACGCAACGTTGCAAACTTCAGAGTCATATTCTCCCTAGATCGTATAACTATATATACGAGCGCGCGGTGGCTAGGTCGGCTAGGTCGTGGATTGGCACGCGGGAGACCGTGGTTCAATTCCCGGCCAGTGCGACTTTTCGGGCAAGTACCTCTGTGATTCTTACATGTGCTTTTTCACCACGCAATGCTCCTCGAGGAGGGTTTAGGCGACCTTCTCGCAGACAAAATTGCCTAATTCCCCCTACCCCCCTCCCAGTAATGGGAGACCTCCCATCCCTTTCCTTGTCCCTTTCCCAAGTGCTAAGTGCCCATAGTAGTGCCCTTATTAAAGGAGCCGGACGTAGAGCACTCTAATATAATTAAAAAAAAAAAAAAAAAAAAAAAAAAACTATATGTACGATCTGGGGAAAAAGTTCTGATGTTGAGTCTGCCTAACCCAACGCTGATAATTATAAGTGTAGTCAAATACTCAGCAAATCTTGGCACAAGACTCCTAAAAAATCTGTGAAGTTTGAGTATATGAAATCTACAGATTTGTAGCAATCCTAGAACAGGTGACACAGAAGGATATTTTTCCGTGTTAAATATTTGATTAATTAAATAATGTCGTTTTTTGTTGAAGTTGGCAATTTTAGAAATTCAGTTATATCTGTAACTTCTCTTGTAGCTGACAAATAAATTTTAATGTCTGTTTACTGCAAATTGTCCTACACTTCTGTTTTGTTTACCTATGAAAATTTTTATACAGATATTATATTCTATAATATATATTTTTCATCAAAATCCTTGGTTAATAAAAAAATTTATCGTAGCCAATTATTATCTGAATAATAACTCTGTACTCAAAATTTCAAAGGTGCTAGAGGACACATCATTTTACTGATCCACGATAATTAATTATAAAAGGTTGCTAGTTCCTTTACACAATTAGAAAAATTACCTAATTGAAATTATTACTCTAACAAACAACTAAAACATTTTATGGAATGACGATAAAAGCCTTTTTTCACTACCCAATGGCTATTAACAGTAATTGATTATACCCAAGCCTATTGAGTATTTGTCTGAACAACAGTTAAACGTACTACCTAGTAACACTTTCGCGTACTAAAAATTCTAACTAAAAACATACCAAATTTCAAAAGATTATAGTATTCTTGTTTAACATACCTGTAAAGAACATCTAATGAGCTTTCATATTTTTCAAATGCTCTCCACAATGCATTTTTGCGTAGCTTACTGAACTCTGCTATACTATCAGAGTAATCTTTGTGATTACTGGTAGTAGGACATGTTGCGTTAATAACATTTTGCAATGGTTTAATGATGTCTACATCAGATGGTTTTTTTAATGGAACCGATATCAGTTCTGTCATAACTTAATCACAGAGTGATTTTGGGGTAAGCGTTAAGACTTTCTGTTAATGGTTTAGTACTTCAAGAAGATAATTTAAGATTTCCAAAGTTCAGGTGGTCAATACTGATAACAATTTCTTTAAAAAATGAATTCTAGAAGAAACTGTAAATGGTGAAAATGATTAGATAGGCATATTCAATACCTGTAGTGTATGCTGAATTTACCTTTTCGTGTATAATTTAAACTAAGCCCAATTTCCAATAGTATGAAGGGATATTATCGAAGGATACAAATAATGTTAACACACTATTAGTTACTTTAAATTTTGCCGTTAAAATTGTATGCTACAGAGCAGTAAAATGATTTATATATTGGTACTGTTATGAAAGTCTATCGAACACCGACTGCAGATGGCGCTCAAAGCGGCTGTCGATTGCCTGAGCTGTCAGCTGATGGGTTTGTTACCCGGTAAGGCACTGAAGTGCCAGGCGATGGTCAGGAAGTCCCCTGGAATCCTAGAGAGACCTTTCTCCGGAGTGTCCCAGTCCTCTGATAATCCTGGTACAACCATAAAGATAATATAATAGAGGAAGCGAACTGGGGTCGTACCATGTAACTATTTTTCAGTACATCGGCCTATGTTATAACATAGGCCTGCAAAGCAAAAACAAGTTATATGGTACGGACCCTGTATATTCTTCTGTAAGTGGAAGCGTACGGTCAGTAGACAGAGGAAGACGACTGTTTTGGTCTTGCATCTCTCTCTGCTCTCTGCATTGTTTGGCTGATGCTTGACAGTGTATATAGTAGTAGTTGTAGTAGAGCTGTAGGTGTATATATATATATATATATATATATATATATATATATATATATATATATTGAATTAGAGGCAGAAGAGGGCATTTGAAAGAGCCAATCGGGATAAGAGCAGAGAGAGATGCAAGACCAACACAATCTTCTTTCTCTGTCTAGCATCTGTATGCGGTCACGGCTAGTACGCTTCCTCTATTATGTTATATCTATGGATACAACCGGCCGCGTGATTTGAGCCTTTCTTCGGTAATACCCTAGGGAGGATGTCCAGGTTCTGAAACCTAAGCGAGGATCGCGATTATTAACTTCAGACTACCTTAGCTAATTTCAGAAGGAAATACAGTGTTTTACTACTTTTACTAGCCGCCGATTTGATAAGGTAGCGCAGAACTGAGCGTCGCAAGCTCTCCATGGCTCTTTGGATCCGAAATAAAACTGCCTTGAACTTTAAGGCTGCAGTCACATTGAGCGCAATACAGTGTTACGTCGGCGCAACGTATTATTTGAGTCTAAGCTTTCGCTCAATAGCTCGGGATTCACACTGGGCGCGTAGGTGGGATGCGGGGTTAAAAGGGTAATTCAGCTTAAAGACGCCTTACTCAAAAAGGGGTACAATTGCTTTCACGCGACTAAGACTGACTGCTGTGCAATATTCCGATGCACTTGCTCGCGGTTTTCTTTTGTCAAGAGCGGTGTATACCTCGTTCACGATCTAAAAACAGTTAACACCGTCACGAGTAAGAATATCGTATGTAATTTGACCTTGACACACTAATATCACGGTAGGCATTTGCCTTAACTCGATCGTTCGTTGTTATTCTAATAGTATTGTTACCACGGAGGGCAACGGATTGTCCGTGGCTAATTTGCTATTACCGGTGACCGAAGGGTGCCAATACTGTGGCGAGTAATGGCGTTCGCGAAGAACACTTTATACTGGAGATTTATTTGTTATTACCAGTGACCGAAGGGTGCCAATACTGTGGCGAGTAGTGGCGTTCGCGGAAAACACTTTATACTTCCCGGTGATCCACGAGTATTAATATGGCATTCGCGCAAACAAACACTTTATACTTCTCGGTGATCCGCGGGTATTAATATGGCATTCGCGCAAACAAAACACTTTATACTTCCCGGTGATCCACGGGTATTAATATGGCATTCGCGCAAACAAAACACTTTATACTTCCCGGTGATCCACGGGTGCCAATACTATGGCGAGTAATGGCGTTCGCGCAAACAAAAACACTTTATACTTCACGGTAATCCGCAGGTATTAATATGGCGTTCGCGCAAACGAAAACACTTTACACTTCCCGGTGATCCACGGGTACCAATACTAGGGCGAGTAATGGTATTCGTGCAAAAGGAAACACTTGGTCAAAAGAAAGAATATGATATGTGGTCACTTACTTTTATTTAAACGTGAAAGTTGCTATACAGACGTTGAACCAGCGTGGATGTAAGTCGCTCTTGAAGAAGATCAAGTGGCAGTAGAGACGGACTCTGGCAACCAGTTGATCGTTCGAGGGTGGTAGAGAAATTTGACTGTGTCCTCGCTTCGCAGAAGACTGGGTTGTAGCAGAGTCGGGCTCTCACTACTCAGTCTACTTCGAAGGGTATCGTCGAATTTCGCGTGCCGAACGGAATTGCTTTACCTCGCTTCGCAGTAGACTGGGTTGTAGCAGAGGCGGACTCTTACTACTCAGTCCACTTTGAAGGGCTATCTTCGAGCCGAGTCGAGTCGAGTCAAACTCTGAACTACGAACTGCAAACTGATTTTCCTCTGGGCCTACGGGCCTTTTTATTGCGAGAAGCGGACCTCGATCACGCGCTGGCTCAAAAACGCAGGAAAACTTGCCGGGGGAAAATTTTGAAGAAAAGACAATAGCCGAAAATCTAATTGGCTAGAACTGCTCTAGTTTAGCCCCTCAGAAATTGGCACATCCCACATCCGGCTTGTTCTCTTCTGTGCGTCAAGAGAAGGGAAGGTGATTCACTTACTCATGCCCTTCCTTTCTCTTTTACATCAAAAGTTGACAGAATTTCAATATATTTTAATCTTAACATTACGAACAGGTATTGTTAATATTTACTAATGCTACACATTGGTTGTTCGTTCAGCTAAGTTCATTGCAAAAAGAGCGGTGAAAATCGCTTAACAATTCGGTTGATGCTAGGGTGAACAAACGATTCGTGAGTTGTTAGTTAATACTACTACTTAAGCGCCAAAAGGCTGTGGCCGTACTAACTTATGATTAGCGGTGGTATTTATAATAATAGTAGTAACAATAATAATAATAATAATAATAATAATAATAATAATAATAATAATAATAATAATAATAGTAATAATAATAACAATAATCATAATAATGATAATAAGAATAGCAGTTGTTAGAATACTAGTGCTTTGCTTGTTGTGAGTTAACATAATTTGTTTTACCGGTAGTTTGAATGTTTATAATGTTACGAAAATAATGCGGAATTTTGGTATAATTTTGGTAAACATGTTTTTCTGCTGCTAGTAGTTGGAGAGGGAGTCGTCTCGTGGTACCCTAGGGAATCAGGACTCTGTTACCCCTATTGGAGGCAGGCATACGGACTCTCTCTCCGAGTCGAGAAAAAGGGAATGGTTATTTTCCGTTTTTCCTTTACATTCGGGAAAAGGTGTTAGCAATCAACTAGATTACAAATTAGACTATTGCAGTATATTTATGAAATTATTAATTCGATGAAAAAATGGTTACTCTGTAAATTATGAGTTTGCTAACTTGAATGGTAAAAATCGGATAGTTCTTTGAAGGTTACTAAAGTTGTGTACCAAATTTGTTATAGTTAATATGTAATGTAGTTGTTTGCTAGTGGTGTAGTACGTACTGGTTGTTTGTAATGATTCTGGCTTGTAATAATATTTTCGCTTATTTCTATGCATTAATTCTAAGCTATCCTAATGTTCAACCTTATGTTTATCTAATATTATATCTGAATTTAATATTTCAGTTTAACTGTTCCCAGTTAAACTTTTGTATCTATGGTTGTAGAAAAATATTTTATTTTGCATTTCCGGTCAGCGTGGGCAAGCGTGCATGTAAGTGAGTCATGCATGGTCGTAGTACCTTAGCTACGAGCATTCTTGTAGGTGATTCACCTCTTTGCAGATGCACATTGGCCCCTGCGTTTTGTATTTTAAAATCGGCACGGAAAGATTTGAAGCAAGAGGGAAAAAAATTAATGTGGATACACCGATGTTACAACAGCGAGCAGTATAGGAATTTCTCCATAAGCGGCTGTGTGAAGTCTATTGCGCTCCATGTGACTGCAGCCTAAGAAACTAAACTGGAACTGCCACTCTTCGTGGGGACTGTTCCTTTAATACGTAGTTGTAGTTTATAGTCCTTGGATTGGCCCTCATCAAGTTGGCCTTAAAATGCTTCTCGTCTTCGAAAAGCGAAGGGTCGTGCTTCCCCGCCTCTGGAAATCGGTGGGTCATGCCTCTCCGTCCCCGAGAAACGCCCGTGGAAAAGCGTCTCCAAAAAACGGCGGGTCGTGCTTCTCGTGCTCCCGAAAAGCAGCGGCTGAGGCACCCGTCTCTGAAAATTGAACGCCCAAGCCCGTCTCCAAAAAGCAAGCGCCCACGCCCATCTTCGAAAGGCGGTAAGCTGAGTCGTCCGTCCATGAGTGCTGTAATTAACTCTGAAAAACAAAATATTTCTCCCAAATTCTTTAAAAGCATCTTATTATTTTGAAGTGCTTAACTATTCACCATTATTATTATCAACTTTATTATCATTATTTTTACCACTGTCATCATTATCATCATTACTACTACTATTTTTGAGAAGTACTAGGGGTCTGATCGAGGCATTCAATATCTCGCTTAAGTGAGCAATTTTTTCGATAAAAACTAAACTACGCATGCGCAATATCGTTATTTTCGGTTATTTCTTTCTTCATTGGCAATTCATTGGGAGTATCGAAAAAACTGCTTACTTAAGTGAGATATCGAATGCCCCGATCAGATCCCTACTCTTGCTTCCATTATTTTCGTAACGATTATGAGCCGGGGTTCAATCGGGATATTCGATATATCGAGAGTAAGATGAAACGTGACGTAACCATAACCTATTTTGAATGCAGTTTAAGGTTATTGACGTCTTGATACCACTAAACTTTTTCGATATATTGCGATGTATCGCATACCCCGATTGAACCCCTGCCCGCCTACGTGGAATTCGAGCTATCGAGATGTGTATCGATCTATTACGGGTCGAAAGGGTTAAATTTAGCAAAAAAAACTAGCTTCTAACAGTACATACCTTTAAATTTGTTATAGTGTTCTAACCTAAAAGGTGTGTACACTCGAGGCAGTTTAATTCGTTTAGCGGGAAGTGTAAAATTTAACAACGAAAGTGGTTACGTAATGGAATCAGCCAACGAAAATTCAAACATTATATTTCCATTGGCTGATTTGATCACACAACATCTTTCATTGGGCAAAATTATACTTACCGCTCAACGAATATAACGGCCTCTACTGTACTCTTCTAACTAGTGTATCTCTATGACACAGAGCTAAGCCTGAAGCATAGAAATATAAACAATAGACCGCTTATTAGTAGAGAAGCACGAGAGAACGGAACAGAGATACCGGAGGGACACAGGTCACACAGGTGCATACTTCTGCTTTTGCCCCTACGACCTTATAGTTAAAGCAATGGCACGTAATTTTAGGCCAAGCCACTTTAACGGCAGGGCCCGGGTATTTGAGATCCTGGGACGATTCCTAACCTCTCGTAGATTTAAACTTATAGCCCCAAATTAAGTCCAGCGGAGTTATAGCATAGGAAAGAAAATGATTTTTTTTTAGTAACTTTACCGAACCCAATTGCGGTATTATGAAAGATTATACCTTATTTACATGACAAAATTTTTTTCCCTGCCGAAACATACGGTTTGGTTCGGAGCAATGAATTAAAAAAAAAAAATTTTTTTTTTTAACTCACTTTACCGCTTCAAAATTTAATGAACTGTTCATTACAATATTTAAAATGTACGAAAAAATTCCCTGCCGTTTCTGCTTGACCGTTTGCGAGAAATAAATTTTGCAAAGTGCCGAAAAAATCGATTTCCGAGACCTTTTCGAACAATACCTAAAATAATGAGTTAACATTGTTGAAAATGGCAGGGAGTGCATTCATACCTTTATGAAGTCCCAATAAACTATACGTGTCGTTCCCTGCCATTTTTGATAATATTTACCCCCCCTTTGCCCACCTCTAACATATATAAATTATAGGACTGTAGTGGGGTGGCACATATGACGTCATTAAACGTATTGTAAATCGTTGTGAAGCCGTATTTTGGTGAAAAACCACTTTTTACATTGTACTCCGTGTCCGAGACACCAAACTACCCCCATTTCGACCCATCAACCCCCTCCCCCTTCGCAAAGATGACCTCTATGGCAGAATTAAGTAATTTTTACAATTTCGGGGGTATGATGATAGTGATATCATCTAAAACACAAAAAAAAAAATCTGACGTAAACTTGTATTGTTTTATTGCAAAGATTATAATTATTTTGATAATACACTGTCTACTTACTTACCTCAAAAGCTATAAATAACGTCGTACCCTTACAATTACGAAAATGAATTGGTTTTCCAACAAATTATAAATATTTCTATAATACACTGTTAATATTCTTACCCTTGGAGCGATCACTATCATCATATCCCCGAAATTGTAAAAATTACTTAATTCTACCATAGAGGTCATCTTTGCGAAGGGGGAGGGAGTTGATCGATGGGTCGAAATGGGGGTAGTTTGGTGTCTCGGACACGGAGTACAATGTAAAAAGTGGTTTTTCACCAAAATACGGCTTCACAACGATTTACAATACGTTTAATGACGTCATATGTGCCACCTCACTACAGTCCTATAATTTATATATGTTAGAGGTGGGCAAAGGGGGGGTAAATATTATCAAAAATGGCAGGGAACGACACGTATAGTTTATTGGGACTTCATAAAGGTATGAATGCACTCCCTGCCATTTTCAACAATGTTAACTCATTATTTTAGGTATTGTTCGAAAAGGTCTCGGAAATCGATTTTTTCGGCACTTTGCAAAATTTATTTCTCGCAAACGGTCAAGCAGAAACGGCAGGGAATTTTTTCGTACATTTTAAATATTGTAATGAACAGTTCATTAAATTTTGAAGCGGTAAAGTGAGTTAAAAAAAAAAATTTTTTTTTTTTAATTCATTGCTCCGAACCAAACCGTATGTTTCGGCAGGGAAAAAAATTTTGTCATGTAAATAAGGTATAATCTTTCATAATACCGCAATTGGGTTCGGTAAAGTTACTAAAAAAAAATCATTTTCTTTCCTATGCTATAACTCCGCTGGACTTAATTTGGGGCTATAAGTTTAAATCTACGAAAGGTTAGGAATCGTCCCAGGATCTCAAATACCCGGGCCCTGCCGTTAGGGTGTCTTGGCCTAAAATTACGTGCCATTGCTCTGTATTACTCCGTTAGTGTGCGAGAAAGAAAAGACTTGTGAAGTTGGCGCCCGTAAATATAAAATAATAATATTTTGCACCCATTCAGGGCTTGAACGATTCCTCCTTACTTGCGGAATTATTTTTCACTTGAATTTTTATTTGCGGACCAATAGTTTGCGAGATATTCGCAAAATAAAATGTCGAAAATGGGCGCGGTGCTGAAGTATAAAAAACTTTGTTTTAAGTGCTAAAGTGAGTTAAAATCCAATTCTACCAATATGATTCGATTCCTCCTCATTTGCGGATTACGGAGATACATAAATTAATGTAATTAAATGTTACAAAGTTTGTAAATAATGAATTTAATTATTGAGTAAGAGAATCTAGTAACTTTTGTCTAGTGAATTTTGGTCCAGTGCTCCGTTCCTGTTGTTTGGTACATATTGTTTCATTATTCAATTAATTATTAGTTATAAGTTATTCAGCTTTCGGGTCAATACACACACACACACACACACATGTTTTTCGATGACTATGCAATCTAGTGTAAACCCATTTAATAAACATTTTTTTAAATTAAGTACTTGTCAATGTATTACTAGCCCTTTGTAGTCTGTTAAGGTCACGTGATCATTTATGATAAGTGCGAGGTGCGAGTGAGACACTGAGATGGTGACATCATGCTGTCTTCCTCGCACTTATGATAAATGATCACGTGACCTTAACAGACTTAATAACAAACAGAGCCTCAGGCAAACACAGCCTGTGTCACTTTTATCCGTTTCCACTGGTTAGTAATTTGATCTTCAATTCGCCTAATTAATCGTTTACGCGCGAAATTTGAATGCTTGAGCTGTATTCTGAAACTTGTTCAAACAAAATTATTACTTGTGTGCTTAGCTGTGTCTTGTAATGATTATAGCTGTACTGCTACTTTTTAGTTGTGTTGTTATTTGTTTCTTGAATATCAACAAATATTAAAATTTCGCGCGTAATGAATAAATATCAGTCAACAGTGTTTGCCACAATAGATTCAAGATATTAGATTCTTAAGATGAAAAATCGGTACCTATTGACAAATAAATTTTTCCTTGAGCTTAAAGTATGTAATGTATGTATGTGTGTGTGTATTGACCCAAAAGCTGAATAACTTATAACTAATAATTAATAGATTAATCCCTACTAAAGTTTTCTATTCTGATAAATATTTTGTAGAACCCGCTGTACGGAGGAAACGACGTGTACCGAACAATAGAAACGAAGCACTGGACCAAAAGTCACTAGACAAAAGTTACTAGATTCTCTCACTCAGTAAGTAAATTCATTATTTACAAACTTTGTGACATTTAGTTACATTAATTTACATACCTCCGTAATCCGCAAATGAGGAGGAATCGAGTCGTACATGTTGATTTGGATTTTAACCCACTTTAGCACTCAAAACAAAGTTTTTTTACTTCAGCGCCGCGCCCAATTTCGACTTTTTATTTTGCAAATATCTCGCAAACTATTGATCCGCAAATAAAAATTCAAGTAGAGAATAAATCCGCAAGTAAGGAGGAATCATTTAAGCCCTGAATGAGTGCAAAATATTAATATTTAATATTTACGGGCGCCAACTTCACAAGTCTAGAAAGAAAGACTCACTGACTTCGTCTTCTCTCTCTTACTACACGAGCCTTTCTGCTCTATCTGCTGGTAAGCGGTCTATTCTATATATGTCTATGGCTTGATGTGTCTAAGAAAAAAAAAAATTACTCTGACAAGAATATGATCTGCAGGCTCAGGCCAGGGCCTGGCCAGGTAAGCCTTACATCGATGCAAGGGCCTAGCTAGGCAAGGTAGAGTTTATTCAGCGTTAGGTTAGGCGGATTCAGTATCGGAACTTTTTCCCTAGATCACATATATAGCTATATAAACTAGGAAGAATATTCTGCTGAGCAGACAGCAGTAAAGAGGCGTTGCCAAAAAAATAACCCACAACGCTCAAAAATTAAATATTGTAATATTAATAACACAAGTGCCTATCATCCCATGACCCGGGGTGCTTCCTGGCCGCTCTATTAAATAATAAAAAGTTAAATAATAATGCAAGCGTCATTTGCCTTATAACCCAGGGTGCTGCTTGTGTTTAATTAACATTTTATCATTTAATGAAGTGGTCAGCAAGCGCCCCGGGTCATTCGATGATAAGCACTTATGTTAATAGTAATATAATTTTTAAATTTCGCCCGTTGCGGGTACCGTCTTTGGCAATGCCCCTTCACCGCTGTCTGCTCGGCGAAAGATTCTCCCTAGATCGTATAGCTATACAACGACCTAGAAAAAAAAGTCCGATATTTAATCCGTCAAACCCAATGCTGAGTTGATTACATGGTATAATAAGTTTTACCCCAGGCTATGATCAGGGCCTGGGAAGGGTCATTGAATATATCAACAAAAACATATATCTGCAGTACAAAACTAAAGAGGAGAGAGAAAAAAATGGAAGTGGTAGATCCAGTTGCCCCAGCAAAGCCAATTGTGGCATCCAAAGTAGCGCGACAATCGATATGGCTACATGAAGCGTGACGCCAGAACCCAGATAACTCGACCAAATTTCGCAATTAAAATACGTATAAATCCCAAGCTATTTCCCCCAGTAACTCGAAGCACCTATTGGTCCCTTTATTTATTTAGGATAAACTAAATAATAACGGGGGCGATGATCCCCACACAACCCGGTGCGCTTACTGGTCCCTTTACTTATTTAAAATGAACTGAATAGCACAAGCGCCAATCACCACATAACCCAGAGCGCTTACTGGTCCCTTTATTTATTTAGAATTAATTAAAATATTAACGAAAACGCCTATCTCCACACAACCCAGTGCGCTTACTAGTCCTTTTATTGAGTTATGATGAAAAAAAAGCACAAGCGTCAATCACCGAAGAACTCAGGGCGCTTACTGGTCCTTTTATTTTTTTGAAATAAAATGCATAATAACGCCAGCACCTATCGCCGCACAACATGGGGCACTTAGTGGTCCCATTATTTATTTGAAATAAATTAAATCTTAACGCAAACGCCAATCCCCACACAACCCAGTGCGCTTACTGAAACCTTTATTTAATTAAAATAAATACGGTAGCACAAGCGCCAACTACCGCACAACCCAGAGCCCTTACTGCTCCCATTATTTATTTTAAATAAAGTGCATATTAACGCTAGCGCCTTTACCCACAACCCCCGGTGCGTTTGCTGGTCCCTTTAGTCATTTAAGACAAACTAAATTGCGCAAGCGCCAATCACCGCATAACCCAGAGAGTTAACTGGATCCTTTATTTATATAGAATAGATAAAATGAAACGCAAACGCCTATCCCCACACAACCCGGTGCGCTTACTGGTCCCTTTATATATTTATAGTGAATAAAAAGGCAAAAGCGTCAATCACCACCCAATTCGAAACCCTTACTGGTCCCTTTATTTATTTATAGTAAATAAAATAGCACAAGCGACAATAATCTTACAATCCAGGGCGCTTACTGGTCCCTTTATTTATTTCCAAGAGCTAAATAATAACGCTAGCCCCAATCACCCCACAACCCAAGGCGGTTACTGGTCCCTTTATTTATTTCAAATAAATTCCATGATAACTCCAGCGCCTATTACCGCACGACCCGGGGCGCTTAGTGGTCCATTTATTTATTAGAAAAAAATTGAATTTTAACGCAAGCGCAAATCCTCACGCTACCCAGGAGGCTCACTGGTCCCTTTGTTAATTTATAATGAACAAAAAAGCACAAGCGTCAATAACCGCACAACTTAAGGCGATTACTGGTCCCTTTTTTTTATTTAATATAAAATGCATAATAACGCAAGCGCTTATCCCCACAGAATCCGGTGCGCTTACTGTTCCCTTTATTTATTAAAAATAATTCAAATAATCTCGCAAGCGCCAATCACTGCACATTCAGGGGTGCTTACTGGCCCTTTTCATCGTTTTTTAATGAATTAAATAATAACGCCTGCATCAATCCTTACATAACTAAAGGCGGTCACTGGTCCCTACATTTTTTTATCATAAATAAAATAGCACAAGCTCCAATCGTCGCACAACCCAGGGCACTTACTCGTCTCTTTATTTATTTATAAAGAACAAAATAGCACAAGCGTCAATGTCAACTCGAGGCGCTCACTGGTACGTTTATTTATTTATAATGAATAAAACAGTACAAGCACCAATTAGAGAACAATGTGATGCGCTTACTGGTCCCTTTATTTGTTTTAAATAATTTGCAAAATAACGCAAGCGCCTATTCTCACACAACCCGGGGCGCTTACTGGTCCGTTCATTTATTGATCATGGATAAACTAGCACAATCGCCAATCACCGCACAACCAGGAACACTTACTGGTTCCTTTATTCATTTATAATGAATAAAAGTGCACAAGCGCCAATCATATCACGACCCAGGGCGCTTACTGGTCCGTTTATTTATTTAGGATGAATTAAATAATAGCGCAAGCGCCGATCCCCACACAACCGGGTGCGCTTACTGGTCCCCTTATTTAGTAAAAACAATTCAAATAATATCGCAAGCGCAAATCCTTACACATCCTAGGAATCTTACTTGTCCTTCTATTTATTTATAATAAATAAAATAGCAAATGCGTCATTATCGCACAACCCGGAACGCTTACTGGTCCCTTTATTTATTTAAAATAAACATAAT
Source organism: Copidosoma floridanum (assembly GCF_036245765.1). NCBI lineage: Eukaryota > Metazoa > Arthropoda > Insecta > Hymenoptera > Encyrtidae > Copidosoma > Copidosoma floridanum. The sequence continues at coordinate 454,867 of NW_028321888.1, forward strand.
AACAACACAAGCGCCAATCGCTGCACATTTGGGGGCACTTAATAGCCCTTGTATTTGTTTTTTAATAAATTTAATAATAAAGCCTGCATCAATCCTAACATAACTTGAGGGGCTTACTGGTCCCTATATTTATTTATCATGAATTAAATAGCTTAAGCGCCAATTAGCGAAAAACTTAGGTAGCTTACTGGTCCCTTTATTTATTTTAAATAAAGTGCAAAATAACGCAAGCGCCTATCCCCACATGACTCAGTGTGCTTAATGGTCTCTTTGTGTATTTATAATGAATAAAATAGCTAAGGCGCCAATCATCGCACAACCGCGGACACTTACGTGTCCCATTATTTATTTATAATAAATAAAATAGCACAGAATCCCAACGACGCACAACCAGGGACGCATACGGGTCCCTTTATTAATCTAAAATGAATTAAGGAATAACGCACGCACGAATCCTAACAAAACCCAGGGCGCTCACTGGTCCCTTTAATTATTTAAAATAATTTAAATAACATCGCAAGCGAAAATCGCTAAACATTCCGGGGCACTTACTGGTTCCTTTATTTTCTTATAAAAAATGAAAAAGTACAAGCGCCAATCGTCGCACAACCCACGGCGCTTACTCGTCTCTTCATTTATTTATGATGAACGAAATAGCACAAGCGTCAATGTCACCACACAACCGGCGGCACTTACTAGTCCCTTTATTTATTTAGAATTAATGCATAATAACGCAAGCGCCTATCCATACACAACCCAGTGCGCTAACTATTCCCTTCATTTATTTATCATAAATAAAATAGCACAATCGTCATTCACCGCAAAACCCAGGGCGCTTACTGCACCCTTTATTTGAATCGAATAAAATGCATGATAAGGCCAGCCCTATCACCGCAAAACTTAAGGTGCTTACTGGACCCTTTATTTATCTCAAATAAAATGCATGATAACGCCAGCGCCAATCACTGAACAACCCAAGGGCGCTTGTTGGTCCAATTATTTATTTCAAATGAAGTGCACAATAAGGCTAGCACCTATTCCTATGACCGCTGGTGCGATTGCTGGTGTCTTTATTAATTCACGATGAACTAAATCACACAAGCGCCAGTTATCGCACAACCCAAGGCAGTAACAGGTCCCTTTTTTTATTTAAAATAAATTAAATAGCAACGCAAGCCCCAATCAATGCACAACTTGGGCCGCTTTCTGGTCCCTTTATTTATTTAAAATAAATTAAATAATAACACACGCAAACATCCTTACACGACTCGGGGCACACACTGGTCCCTTTATGTATGTATAATAAATGAAAAAGCACAAGCACCAATTAGCAAAAAACGTTGGGCACTTACTGGTCCCTTAATTAATTTAAAAAAAATTGCTAAATATCGCAAGCCCCTATTCCCACACAACCTAGTGCGATTACTGGTCTCTTTATGTATTAAAAATGACTAAAATAATACAAGTACCAATCACCAGCAAATCGACATGCCTACTGATGCCATTATGAATTTATAATAAATGAAATAGCACAATCGCCAATCACCCAACGAGTCGGGGCGCCTCCTGGTTCCTTTAAATATTCATTATATATAAAATAGCAAAAGCGCCAATCGACGCACGACCAAGGGCGCTTACTAGTACCTTTATTTATGAAAAATGATAAAAATTGTATTGCAATCGCAAATTCATACACATTTCGGGGTGCTCACTGGTCCTATCATTAATTTATAATAAATAAAAAAGCAAAAGTGCTAATCATCGTACAACTCCAGCAACTTTCAGGTCTCTTTATTTATTTCGTATGAATTAAATAGCACAAGCGCCATTCACCACACCACCCAGGACGCTTACTGCTCCCTTTATTTATTTAAAATGAATAAAGTATTACGAGCACCGATCATTAAACAACCCGAGGCGCTTACTAATCCCTTTTCTTACTTATATTAAATAAAATAGCGCAAGCGCTAAGTATCGCACAACCGAAGGCGCTTGCTGAATCCGTTATTTATTTTAAATAAATCAAATAAAAACGCAAACACCAATTTTTACACATCCTAAAAGCCTTACTGGTCCCTTTAATTATTCAAAATAAATTAAATAATAACGCACGAGCCAATCCTTACACAACCCGGGGCACTTACTGGTCTCTTTATTCATTTATAATTAATAAAATAGCACAAGCTCCAATTAGCAAACAACGTGGGGCCATTACTGGTCCCTTTATTTATTTAAAAACATAGGCGAAATAACGCAAGCGCCTATCCCCCACAACCAGGTGCACTTAATGGTCTCTTTATGTATTTATAATGAATAAAATAATACAAGCACCAATCACCGCTACACTCGGGGTGCTTACTGGTCCCAATATTAATTTATTATGAATAAAATAGCAAAAGCCCCAATCATCGCACAACCCAGGACACTTAGGTGTCCCTTTATTAATTTCTAATAAATACAAAAGCACAAGATCCAGTCGACACACAACCAGGGGTGCGTACTGGTCTCTTTATTTATTTAAAATAAAATCAGAATAATAACGCAAGCGTGATCCTTACGCTATCCGGGGAAATTACTGGTCCCTTTATTAATTTATAATGAATGAAATAGCACAAGCGTTAATCACTGCAATACTTGGGGCACTTACTAGTCCCTTTAGTTATTCAAAAGTATATATACTTTTGAAAGTACATATATGCACAATAACGTAAGCGCCGATCCCCACACAACCCGTTGCGCCCACTGGTCTCTTTATTGGATACAAATAATTGAAATAATATCGCAAGCGATAATTACTACACATCCCGAAATGCTGACTAGTTCTTTTATTTTTCAATAACGAATAAAAAAGCAAAAGCGCCAGTTATCGCACAACCCAAGGCGCTTACTGGTTTCTTTATGTATTTATTATAAATAAAATAATACAACTGCCAATGACCGCCTAACCCAGGGTGCTTACTGGTCCAACTATTAAATTATGATGAATAAAACAGCAAAATAAGCACCAATCATCGCACGACCGCGGACGTTTACAAGTCCCTTCATTCATTTCTAAGAATTAAAATAGCACAAGATCCAACCAACGCGCAACTAGGGGCGCTTACTTATCCTTTTATTAATCTAAAATAAATTAAAGAATAACGCGCGCACCAATCGTTACACAACCCAGGGCGCTTACTGGTCACTTTATTTATTTATAATAAATTAAATAATAACGTAAGCGCTAATTCCCACACAACCCGGTGCACTTATTGGTCCGTTCATTTATTTATAAAGAATAAACTAGCACAAGCGCCAATTCCCACACAACCTAGT